>NW_007247427.1:140287-142693 GCF_000164805.1 Carlito syrichta
TCATTGTAAAGGTCTTTCATGTCTCTGATTAGGAAGATGCCAAGGTATTTCATTTTTTTGTGGCTATTGTGAATGGGATTGAGCCTTTTATTTGGGTTTCTGTTTGTTTACTGTTGGTGTATAGAAATGTGACTGTCTTTTGTACATTTATTTATACCCTGAGACTTTGCCAAAGTCTTTTATCAGTTCAAGGAGGTTTCTGACAGATTCTCCTGGGGTTTAAAGGAATAGAATCATGTTGTCTGCAAAGAGGAATAACTTGACTTCCTCTTTTCCTATCTGGAATCTACTTCTTTTGTCTGATTGCTCTAGCTAGGACTTCCAAAGCTATGTTGAACAGGAGGTGTGAGAGTGAGCATCCTTGTCTTGTTTTCAAGGGAAAATGGTTCCATTTTTTGTCTGTTTAGCAGTATACTGGCTGTGGGTTTAGCAGTATACTGGCTGATGGCTCTTAGCATTTTGAGGTATGTTCCATCTAAGCCTAGATGCTTGAGGGTTGTTATCAAGAACAGGTGCTGGATTTTATTGAAATTTTTTTCTGTGTCTAATAATATAAACATGTGGTTTTTGTTTTTACATCTGTTGATGAGTTTATTTACTTTTATGATATTGCAAATGTTGAACCAGCCCAGCATCCTGGGGATGAATCCTACCTGGTTAGTGGATGATTTTTGAGATGTGTTGTTGGATTCGGTTTGCTAGAATCTTATTGAGAATTTTAGCATCTATGTTCACCAAGGATATTGGCCTATTGTTCTTTTTTTCTGTTGGATCTTTACCTGGTTTGGGATCAATGTGGCCGACCACATCGTCAGCCATAAATCAAGCATAAATGAATTCCATAAGATTGAAATACTGCCATGCACCTCTCAGACCACAGTGGAATAAATACAAATATCAACACCAAATCCACAAAGGTATGGACCCTAAATTGCATAATGCTAAACAACTCCTGGGCCAACACACAAATTAAAAAAAGAGATTAAAAGATACCTGGAAACAAATGAAAATGAAGAAACATCTTACTAAAACCTCTGATGCCATGAAAACAGTACCAGAGGGGAATTCATACCTCTACACACACATGAAGAAAATGGAAAGATCACAATTTAACAGCCTAACAGATCACCTAAGAAAACTAGAAAAGGAAGATCACCAAAACCCTAACTTCAGCAGAAAAATCCAGATCACCAAAATAAATGCTCAAATTCAGGACATAGAAGACAAAAATACAAAAAAGTCAACAAAGCAAAAAGCTGGTTCTTTGAAAGGATAAACAAGATTGTTGGACCCCTAGCTAGACTGACCAAGAAAAAGAGAGGGAAAAGTCCAATCAGAAATGCAAAACCTCAAGTCACAACTGACCTCAAAGAAATACAAAAGATTGTCAAAGACTACTATTTACCTTTGTATTAAAACAAACTTGAAAACCTAAAGGAAATGGAGGACTTTCTGATATCACACAACCTCCCCAGGTAGAAACAAGAAGAAATTGAGACCCTAAATAGACTAACAACAACCCAGGAAATTTATTATGTTATAAGAAAACTACCTACAAAAAAAAGCCTTGGACCAGATGACTTTCTAGCAGAATTCTACAAAACATAAAAGGAGGCACTGATATCCATCCTACTGTAAATATTCCAGGCAATTGAGAAAGTTGAAACTCTCCCCAAATCATACTATGAAGCTAACATCACATTGATACCCAAACCAGGTTTTTATTTGTTGAAGATAGTTGAAATTTCTAGGGAAATAGCAATCCAAAGTAATTGCTCAATAAATGTAGCTACCTGTAATGCATAAGACAAAATACTTTGTCTGAAAATGAGATTTTTTAACAACTAGCACTTTTCTACAAAGTATATTCTTAAAGTCTCAGAGATGAAGTAATAATCATGAAGAAGTCAACTAAGATTGTAGAATATACCAAGTCAGACATTTTTTTCAGGATACTTCATAATAGTTTTTTTTAAAAGAGTTCAAAAGGTATTAACATCTACTCTAATAGCCTAATTAGAATGACCTTAAGGTTTTCCCTTTTTGAGGATACACATACACACACACACACACACACACACACACACACTATATATATATATATATATATATATATGGCGTAAGTTCTTCTACATTTATACATAATGCCAGTGATTTCAGTTTGATCCTTGATAAGGCATAAGATTTCAGTACTAACTCTCAGTTTAAATGTTTCAAGACACTAGTCAAGGCCAGGCACAGTGGCTCACACCTATATCCCCAGAACTTTGGAAAGCTGAGGCAGGAGGATAACTTGAGCCCAAGACTTCAAAACCAGCTTGGGCAACATAGTGAGACTTTTAAAAATGTACTGGAGCCGGGCTCGGTGGCTCAGCCTGTAATCCCACGCCTTTGGGAGGCTGAGGT
>NW_007247427.1:143023-239893 GCF_000164805.1 Carlito syrichta
GTGGCCGGAAGCAGCCACTGCACTCCGGTCTGGGCGACAGAGTGAGACACCAACTCAAAAAAAAAAAAAAAGAAAAATGTACTGGGAGTGGTGGCACATACCCCTAGTCCTAGCAAGTCAGCAGACTAAGATCATAGAAGCTAGGAATTGGCCAGGCTCAGTGGCTCACTCCTATAATCCCAGCACTTTGGGAGGCCAAATGAGCGGACTGCCCGAGCCCACGGGTTCAAGACCAGCCTGAGCAACACGGTGTGACCTCATCTCTACAATAAACCAAAAAGTTAGCTGGGCATGGTGGCACATGCCTGTGGCTCCAGCTGCTTGGAAAGTTGAGGCGGAAGGATCACCTGAGCCCAGTACGTCCAGGCTGTAGGGACCGTGAGTGTGCCACTGCACTCCAGTCTGGGTGACAGAGTGAGACTCCAACTCACACACACCAAAAAAGAAGCTAGGAATTAGAGGTTTCAGTAAGCTATGATGGTTCTACTGCACTGGAGGCTGGACAGCAGGGTGAAACTCTATTAAAAAAACGTAAATTTAAAAGATAAAGACACTAGCCTTTTGTTTTGTTTTATTTGTCTGCAGTGCCAAGAATTATTCCAAGTTACATAAATTCTATTTTGAAATGTGAAAATAAGAAAAGAGAGATGTCTTTTCTGTTTCCCAATATACTTGTAATTCTAAAAGACACTATTTGCAATTCACCTTTGGTGGGAGAAGCAGATGTCAAAAGCAAACTACTTTCTGCTTCTAACTTATATCATTCTTACCATAAATTAATGTAATTAGATACAAAGGCATGTCTCAAGCCCTGAATGAAGGTATTTATATGTTTATGAATCTTATGACAGCAGAATAAATAAGGGTAAGCAAAAAGTACTTCAAAGGAATTTTGCACTTGTATATAAAATGCTATGAATAATGCTATCTGATAGGACAAATAAAGCTTATTTCATAAAGAAATCTTTTTCCTATTTAAAAGTCGATCCTTTCTTATGTGGGCTTGATCTACAGAAGCCATTCAAAGAAACTTTCCAGTGTGTTTAGCTAAATTCCCCCAGTTATAACTTACTCCCTAAAAGTAACTTTGGCACTTTCAAAGGCTCATTAAATCTTTCTGGGCCCTGGGGTATCACTAAGGAAACTGCTACAATAATCTGCTAAATGGTATCCTTAGGACTTTAAAAAGTTCTTGTTCTTTATAAAAGGACTAACTCTCAAAAAAAAAAAAAAATTACTTCCTACAAGAATATGGCTAAGACCCTTTGCTTATTGTTCCAAAATGAATTTAAGGAGGTTAAACACATTATTTGTTTAAAACATACTCTGTGACCTAAAACAACTACTATATTTTTATTATCAGAGTTTTTTGGAGTTTTTTTAAGCACTGACCTGGCTGTTCTTTTCCCACTAGTAAGTCTGCCCACGGGGAGAATCGTCTTTTTAAATGGTGTGAGGAGCTTGGTCTGCCTTTAATCCCAACTTGGCTGTCCTGGAAATGCATCGACTGTTTCTTTAAGGCCCAAAGAAGTTTTATAAACATTGCTCTAAGTTTAAGTGAAACTAGAACTATCTTCAAACTCTTAAATGGCATAATCTAAATAAACTAAACTAACATCGCTAAAGGAATTTCCATTACAGTAATGGAAGAAGAGATGAAACGCTGTACTAAAAGTTATGTGATCTTGCTTTAGTGTTCTCCCAGTGTTTGTATTTGCTAATTTGCCTCCTCTACCATCTTGTACTGTTTTTCAACCAAATAAAGTATAGACTCAAGTTCATGTGGCTTTATGTGCCTCAAACCCCCCCCCACCCCCCAAAAAAGTTCTACGGAAGTAGCGTAAAAGAAGAGCCAGGAGAAAGTTAGACCTAAGAATTAAATCTGGCATTCATGCACAAAGAGGAGATTGGAATCTAGCCATGTCTGTAGTCAGAGATATACACATTACAAAAATACAAGTTTGTGGAAATACTGGCATGAAGGAAAAGATGTCACCAAAACCTGGTGTTGACAACACCTCCCCATTCTTAGACACATGCACACAAACCAAGGCAAATCAACTGATAGAGTCTAAAAATAACTTGCCAGACACCTCAAAATTACCTCCAACAAAAGAGCTTACACATGACTCCTAAAAGACTTATGACTTTAGCATAAGTAGAGAATTTTACAAGAAAGCAAATGATATTATTATTCCAATGTACAGATTAGTAGAGTGAAACAAAGATCAAAGAACTTGCTGAGTCATAGAGCTAGTAAATGGTAGAACTGACACCAGAGATTTCTGTTTTAGCCAACTCCAGAACCCATGTTAATTCTACTATATTGACACATCTAGAGTAGAGTCAGTTTGCTTTAGAATAGTAAATATTACTCAGCCTCTGCTATCTCTTCTTCTTAAGTATAAGTTACCAAGGCTTCCCACGCCCTAAAAACAGAAACTATCAAAAGAGTGCAGAAAACACTGAATAAAATGTGTTATTCCTGCAGGACTATTCTCTGAATAGTCTTTAGTATTATAAAAAGCCTTTAGTATACGAATATGTCCTGTGAATTCCTAAAATGTGGGCATGAGAGGCTTTAGTTTTCCTCCGAAGGACATTTTATAGGATTCATGTTCCAAGAAATACATCTCACTTATGTGTCTGCAAGATTTTGCTGGCTTGGCAAAGCCAGTTTCTTTAGGGTGAATTTGTATATCTCTGTTCTCATTCATTTTATGGTGACTTAAAGTTTGATTCTCAGAGGTCCATGATGTCCAGGAACTATGAGAAGACTCATTCTTCTTCTCTGTAACTTACATGCATTGAAAGCATTTATGGAAACCTGAAATGTGAGAGCAGAAAACCTCAGACTTCCTTACCTCCCCCCTTAAGAGGCCTGGAAAACTGAAGCTATTTTCAGTACTTCCTCTACAGTTTGGGGAACCTAGGATCCGCCCAGAGGAAGAGCTTTTCTTGTTTCTTTCACACCTTTGTCCTGTGATTTTCCCCTCTGATGCTCAATTTTGTTTTGTTTTCTTCCTTTTTTTTTTTTTTTTTTTTTTTTTTTGAGTTGGAGTCTCACTCTTTCGCCCAGACTGGAGCACAGTGGCCACTCCCAGCCACCGCAGCCTCGACCTGCTGGGCTCCGGCAATCCTTCCGCCTCAGCTTTTCCAGGTAGCTGGAGCTACAGGCGCGCACTACCACACCCGGCTGATTTTTTGATTTCTTGTAGAGATGAGGTCTCGCCAAGTTGCCCAGGCAGGTCTCGAACCCGCGGGTTCAGGAATTCACTCACCTCAGCCTTCCAAGGTGCAGGATTGCAGGCTGAGCCACCCAGCCCAGCCAATTTTGTTTTCTTAAGGCACGTGTCTGAATTTAATGCAGAAGAGGGGACAAATGTACTTCTGAAGAGCTTTACAGGGGGTTCTAGGCTAACTTTAGCACTCTGTTGGGAGTACTGACCTAGGAAAACACTTAATCTTTCAATAAACTCTGTGGACACAAATATTGATAGCATTTACCAGTGCTGTGGGGAGTGCCAATGCAATGCACTGGGTGTGTTGTGGTCTCTGGATGACCTTGGGTCAGTTACTGACTTATCTATGCCTTAGGTTTCTTATGTTTAAAACAAGAATAATAGGAATATCTGTTTCATAGTGTTGATTTACATATTAAATAGTACATCAAAGGTACTTAGAACAATGCCTACTACACAGTATTTACTCAATAAATGTAGTTGTCCTTATTTGTACAATGCTGTCCTATTGAACAGCAACACCAGTCGCCAAAACTGTACCAAGATGGCCGGGCGCAGTGGCTCAAGTCTATGATCCAAGCACATTGGGCGGGGCTGAGGTAAGAGAATTGCCTGAGCCCACGGGGTTCGAGACCAGCCTGGGCAACATGATGAGACCTCGTCTCTGCAATAAATAAAAAAAATTAGCCGGGTATGATAGCACGTGCCTGTAGTTCTGGCTACTTGGAAGGTTGAGGTGGAAGGATTGTCTGAGCCCAGCAGGTCGAGGCTGCAGTGGCCAGGAACATGCCACTACACTACAGCCTGGGTGACAGAGTGAGACTCCAACTAAAAAACAAACAAACAAAAAAAGCAACTGGAGCAACAGTCAATGAATTCTTCATCATGGAAGGCCTGCCAACTGACAAGAGCAGAAGGAGAGCCATGGAGACCAGTGCCATTCACATGCGAAGATGGACTAGAAGGCTAATTTGGGCACATAATGGAAGTGAGTGGAGTATTTAAGAAAAGGCTGAGGTTAAAAAAAACTTTGACCCATGGAACTGACTCCTACCTTGCGGATCAGATAGATCTGACTGTATCTTGTTAAGTAATTACTTTAAGTAATTAAGAAAATAATTCTTGATAAGTGTTCGCTGCTATCCATGCATTTTCCCTTAGAATAAATTTCTAGAAATTAGATTATCAGACTATTGGAGGGATTGAATTCAAACTCATATCTTAAGACTTCGATTCATATTAAACCTTTTCACTAAAAAAAGGTGCCAGTTCTTGTTCCCATCAACAGTATATATGAGCATTGCCGGGCTTGGTGGCTCAGCCTGTAATCCCACGCCTTTGGGAGGCTGAGGGGAGTGGATTGCCTAAGCCTGCGGGTTCGAGACCCGCCTGGACAACTTGGTGAGACCTCATCTCTACAATAAATCAAAAATGAGCCGGGAGTGGTAGCGTGCGCCTGTAGTTCCAGCTACTTGGAAGGCTGAGGCGGGAGGATCGCCAGAGCCCAGCAGGTCGAGGCTGCGGTGACCAGGAGCTGCCACTGCACTCCAGTCTGGGCGACGGAGTGAGACTCCAACTCAAACAACAACAACAACAACAAAAACAGTATATATGAGCACCCATTTATTTATCATCTTGACTACACCATTTTTTTAATATTGTAAAACATTTTTTATTTGATAAGTAAAAATATAACTATTGACTTTGTTTTTGATCACCAGTTAGTTTGAACATCTATAAATAGCCTATTGAAAATTTGCATTTCTTTGTAAATTGCATCCTCTAATTTTAAAATGATCAACTCTTTTTTTTCTATTCTGAGCATTAACTATTTTTGTTTAGTTGTAAAAGTCTTCATTTTCATATGCTTTCTTCCAATTTTATGAATTATCATGTTACTTTCTTTTTAATTTATATATTTTATCTTTCTGGTTTTTTTTCCAATTATTTTAAAGATCACATCAAAATATTTGTAATCCCTCTGTGTTTAATTGAACCACATCTAGATTTAATTCTAAAATAAACTACTTATTTGAAATATATTATTTAAAATGTTAAGGAAGTATAATCTAATAAGATAGTTTACTACATTAAGCTATTAAAGGGATTAATTGCATTTGTAGATTTATTAAAATATTGTCCCTTGTACTCATCATAAACCATAATTAGTCATTAATTCTTATTATTTGCTTATTTATTTATTTTTTTTAATAACTAGCTATGCAACAATCTAGCCTTCGAAATAACTAGCTTTTTAACTAGCTAGCGAGCTGGCTTGCCAACTGACATAAACAGCTGGTTTAAATAACTAGCCATCTGGTTAGCCAGCTGACTTAACTAGTTGATTAACGAGCAGGGCAGCTGGCCAGCCTGGTGACTAATCTTATTTGCTTATTTTTTTAACAGGGTTATGGGTTCAGTTTTTTACTTTAGTTTTTATAAGTGGAATTTATGTGTACTTATTATTTTAACATTGTCCTGACATTTCTAATAAGTAAAAGAATAAGAATTATAAATATTTATACTCATATGATTTTCTATTTACATATACACACACCAGAAAACATTAGAAAGTTGACAAAGCAATTTCAGTTCAGCATATTTTAAAGAAAATCCTATGACAAGACTGTTTTTTTCTTGAAGTAACAACATAGCAATGTTTTTCTCCATCTTAGTTGACTTTTAGGAGAATTAAAATAAAGCCTTTTTATATAAAATTATTCATTTCGTTAAGATTTTTTCATTTATTAGGACAGAGTTTTAAATATTTATTTCATAATTATCAGTTGGTTCATATTATTTCTACATCTGTACTTTCTTTGGCTCTTATATCACATACTCACCTTATCTGTTTAGTTTTTGTTGTTTTCAAAGAATACACTCCAGAATTTATTAATCAGTTGTTGTATTCTATTCTAAATCATTAACTTTTAGCACTACTAATTACTTTCTCTTTCAACATTTTACTTTATATTATTATTTCTTTTCTAATATATGAAGTTGACTTAATATTTCCTTTCTTAATTATTTAAACACTAAAAAGCTTAGTATTAAGCTTTTTTAAGGGTGCATTCCAACTAGCACATATGTTTCTCTTAGGATTTTAGCACAAACTCTTCTCACACTGTTAATTCCTGATACTTTTTTATCAGAGTGGTTAGGAAATTTTTAATCCTTTTGTTATTAATTTTACATGTAAATTAATTCCTCATAGAATATGGCTTGTACTTTTTCTGCTTTGAGGACTTTCTCCTTTGTTGGAATCTATTTTACTTTATTTTTAATTACCAAGATTTCCTAAAAGCAAGAACATTTTAGTATACATGCACACAAATGTATACACTACACACATAAACATAGATGTAGATATACATGCATATCTACATACATACATATTTACCCTTATATATAACCTCAAAAATTTATATTACTCAGAGTCTTTCAAATGTTTAAAATTTTTCTTCTACTGTCAAAGACTGAGAAACACATTTTGTTTTTGCCAGTTGCTTCTTATATTTTAGGAGTGTTTAGCTTAATATATTTTGATATTATGTTATTCATCTCAGGCAATAATTACAGATTTTTATCTTCTTTAATCAGTAAAATTGCTCTCTTTATTCTGGTAAATGCTTTTGGCCTAAAATTCCACTTTGTTTGATGTTAATATAACCCAAATGACCCCAGACTTCATTAGCCTGTGGGTACTAAAGATGCTCCATTAATATTAATATTCTAATTTGCTAGCTCATTAACCCCTACCTGTATAACAGTAGGACCTTGACCTCTACTTAGGAAGTCCTTAGGCAATGTCTGACATGTACACTGAAATCGGTAATCTAGTCCTCATCTCTACTGGTTGCTCTATGAAGACAGACTCTGAGCTCTTGTTAACTTTTGCGACTGCTGCTGTTATTGCTGCTAACTGCCTCCAGGCCACAGAGACGTTCAATCCTCATGGTATATAACAGTGAGATTGTCTTCTGTGAAAGCAGAAAAGAACTCTTTTACAGGGGTTCCCCCGTGAAGTTGCTTCATTGGGGAGTCAATGAGACCCCTAGTTGATATAACATTCAGTCTTTCTCTTTCCCAAGACACGTATCTGTTGAGAAAACATTTGAGTAACAGTTGTTCAGCTTAATATAAATATTCCTCTCTAAATGCTAGACCTAATGTTAATTCTGGTCCATCACACTGAAGGTTCTCTTTCCATAGATGACTATTCTCTCAAGGATCCACCTCCTTGAAGTTTGGATTCTTCTGGAGTATCTCCTTTTACATTTTGAAAAATAAGACTAAAATAAAGTTTTCATTTTTAGAGTGTCCTTTCTGTGCAACAGGCATATTATGAGTTATCTCATTTAAGTGCCATGATACTCTATGACATGGAAGCTCTTATTCCCATTTTACAAATGAGAAAACTGAAGACAGAGAGATAAGTAACTTGCCCACATCCAAAGAACTAGCTACTACTTTAGCCACTAATCACTCACACTGCTATTTCCTTATTCTTGGGTTCTTTATTTGATTCATCTTTCTGGTTGGTGAAATAGATCATCAGGTACTTTTTTAATGAAAAGTACTTTAGGTCATTCACTTTCTGACTCTTTAAATAAAAGTATTATATAATGCCTTAAACTCTAACTTGAGCCAGGCTCAGTGGCTCAGCCTGTAATCCCAGCACTTTGGGAGGCTGAGGTGAGTGGATTACCTGAGCCTGCGGGTTCGAGACCCGCCTGGGTAACTTGGTGAGACCTCATCTCTACAATAAATCAAAAATGAGCCGGGCGTGGTAGCGCGCGCCTGTAGTTTCAGCTACTTGGAAGGCTGAGGCGGAAGGATCGCCGGAGCCCAGCAGGTCGAGGCTGCGGTGGCCGGGAGCGGCCACTGCACTCCAGTCTGGGTGACAGAGTGAGACTCCAACTCAAAAAAAAAAAAAAAAAGAAATATGTCTTTATCTTTGAAATTTGTTTAAAAAATTCATACTTAGATGTGGTTTTTTTGGTTGTTGTTCTTTTTATTATTTTTTCTGGTTCATCATAACCCTATTGATGTCTCTTTTTAGTTTAGGAAAGCTTTACTTCTATTTTGTTTTTTGATATTTTTTCTGTTCTGAGAATTAATTTTTTTTACTTTCTTATGTTATAAGAAAGCTTTAAAAGTATGCACATTATATCGTCAATTTGAAGGCAGCATCAGCATTGTTTTTCATTATTTCCAGTGCCATTTAAATTATCCTATATGGTTATTAATTCTCCAATTATTTCAGTTTATCCAACAGATCTAAATTTTCTATGTATTATCTTTCTTTAATTTTAAAGATGTGGGGTACAATGTCAGGATTGGGTATATAAATGGTTTATGTACATGTGAAGTTTGGGCCTCTCATTGGCTCTCACTTTGCCTGGATTAGGATCAAGCAATCTTATTGTGTCCCCTCCTTCCTTCCCTCCTCTAGTAGTGTCCTTTATTGCCAATCTCTTTCTAGTAATATTATGCTAGATGTTCAGGGTTCACTTATGAGGGAGAACATGTGGTACGTAGTTGTTTCTGTGACAGATCACCGAGTATGTTAGACTCTAAATTCATCCAAGTTCCTGCAAAGTCCACAATTTTGTCTGTCTTTATGGCTGCGTAATTCTATTATCTCACTTTTCTTTTTTTTTTTATTAGATATTGTCACCATTTTATTGAAATGTAGATGTCAAAATAGCAGAACTTTGTGTTTTTCATAGTCAATATCGTATTCTGGAGAGGGATAGACCATACCTGATGGAAGTATGAATTAGAGATTTTTAACTTAGGTTTCTAAGAAGTTGATGATATCTAAGAGAGCAGGATTATGTATGTGATATAAATGGAAATTTTGAATTTACTAAGTTTTGATTATATGTGGGAAATCCAAATACAGTGGCCTAACAGAGCACTGAGTATTTGGGTCTGGATTTCAAATGGGTCCTGTCTAGAGTATTTCAGATACTGCTGTACACTTGATAATGGAAGCAAAAAAAAAGAAAAAAGAAAAATCAACCAGAGAGAAGCTATAGAGTGACATGAAACCAGGCCGAGAGTGGAACACTAGAGACCAACCTCACTTCAAGAATGAATTGAAAGATGAAGAATGTTCACGGGGTTGTGAAAAGAGTAACAAAAGAGAGGGAAGAATTTAGGAGAGAAGACTGAAAGAGAACCAATCAGTGACGAGTCTTGCAGAGGTCAAAGAGTAGGAGAACTTGGAGGAAACCACTGGATTTATAAAATCAGCATTATCCAGTCCTCTTTCGATAGGCACTATGGTTGGTTCACATGTTTTTGCTACTGTGAATAATGCTGAAATAAACATGCATGTGCAGGTGTCTTTTTCATCGAGTGATTTAAGTTCCTCTGAGTATATTCCCAGCAGGAGGATTGCAGGGTGGTACAGAAGGTTGATTTTTAGATCTTTTAGGAATCACCACACTGTTTTCCACAGAGGTTGTACTAGTTTATACTCCCATCAATAGTATAGAAGTATGCCCTTTTCACTGCATCCTCTCCAGCATCTATTGTTTTTGAATTATTGATGATGGCCATCCTGACTGGACTTAGGTTGTATTGCAGTGTGGTTTCAATTTGCATTTCTTTGATGACTAGTGAGGTTGAGCATTTTTTCATTTATCTGTTGGTGGCTCGTATGTCTTCTTTTGAGAAGTGTCTATTTATATCTTTTGTCCACTTTGTAATGGGGCTTCCCCCCACCCCCCGGGCATGTTTGAGTTCCATGTAGATCCTAGATGCTAGGCTTTTGTCAGATGTACAGTTGGCAAATATTTTTCCCAGTCTGTGGGCTGTCTCCCTGCTCTCTTGATGGTTTCTTTGACTTTGCAAAAGCTTGTCAGCTTGATGAGGTCCCACTTGTCTATCTTATTTCTTATGGCATGGGCATTTGGGGTTTTGATCAGGAACTGATTGTCAGTTCCAATTTCCGTAAGGGTGTCTCTTGCATTTTCTAAGGTTATTACACAGTCATAAAGGACAAAACTATGAACTTCACAGCAACTTGGATGGACTTAGAGTCTATAATACTGAGTGATCTATCACAGAAACAAAGAACTGAGTATCACATATTCTCACTCAGAAGTGGACCTTAAACAATTATCCTAATACTATAAGAAAAGGATTGGCATTAGTGGGAAACCACCAGGGGGTAGAGGGGAGGACGGATTGGTAGAGGGGAGGACTGGGAAACTGATAAGGGACGGGGAACATACCTCATCAACAAGGGTACCTGCATAATGAACATTTGTATATCTAACCCTGAACTGTAAATAAAAAATAAAACAATTTTTAAAAATCAACATCATAATAAATGTTTTAATAGAGGAAAAGTAGAAAAATATCAGCAATAGGCTTAGGCTATGCTTTCAATAAGATTTGTTTGTTTTGTTTTACTTTTGTTGATTTGTTGTTTTTTTTTTTTTTTTGAGTTGATGTCTCACTTTGTTTCCCAGGCTAGAGTGCAGTTACATGCTCATGGTCACCACAGCCTCGACCTGCTGGGCTCAGGCGATCCATCCACTTCAGTCTCCAGAGTTCTTGTGACTACAGGTACACACTACTGTGCCTGGCTAATTTATTTCTTTGTTGTAGAGATGAGGTCTCACCAAGTTGCCCAGACTGGTCTTGAACCCCTGGGCTCAGGCAATCCTTTCACCTCCTCTAAAAGTGCTGGGATTACAGGCGTGAGCCACCATGCCTGTCTAGAATAAGGTATTGTGGTTGTTTACTTCATAGAGAAGAGAGACAAAAATGTAATAGATCAGGCATGAATTCTCATTTTAAGGTCTGGGACCGATTGAAACAAAGAGGTCAGAAGTACAAGTAGCATAAGAATAACTAATGGAGGGAAGTTCAAAGGATATGAAAAGACTTAGGATGATGTACAGGTAAAGATAAGTGTTATTCTTGGATAGAGAAGACTTCTGAGATTGGACAAGAGGAATAGGTATGTATAAGTATGTGTTAAAATTGTAATACTTAATATATACCAAGAACAAAAAGATGACTACAAGTCACATTGGACTTCTGAAATTACAAGAGGTGCTCAGAGTAATTACCACCAGGGTTCAGATGCTTCTGATTAAGGCAAACTAAAAGTAATACTTAGAATGCATACACATCTTTTTGGCATGTGTGGTATTTGCTATTCACTATGTGGAAGTGGATCACAAAGGTCTTCCTCCTCATTGACTTCATGTTGAGTGGGCTGAAGAGGAAGAGGAAGAGTTGGTCTTGCTGTAGCAGGAGTGGTAAAGGCAGAAGAGGTGGAGGAGGTGGAAGGGAGGCAATACGGATAGGCATACCCTCAGTGTTACTTTATAGAAATATTTCATAATTTCTGTCTGACAGTTTTACTTTTTTATTTCTCTAAAATAGAAGTTTCTGTGTGTCATTAATCCTTCTTCCAACTTTTGCTTCAGTTTCAGTGTCCTTATCACAGGAGAGTCCATATTATAAAATAATTCAAAGGTAGTCTTGAATAATCAGAACCTCTCTGCTAGATTGTCTAACGGCAATGTGTTTTTCGCCACTGCTTCTACACCTTCTTCCTTCTTGACTGTCACTCATTTGGAAGCACTCATCTCCACCAAGTTTCCTTCTGTTAACTTCTCTGATGTGGTGCTTATTAGTTCTTGAATTTCTCCAAGATTCATATCTTGAAATCTTTCACCCCTTGACCTTGTCGCCATATCCATGGCTGCTTTCTTGATTTCCTTGTTTGGCTCTGTTATGTATCCTCTGAAGTTATGCACAACATGTGGACAGAGTTTTTTCCAGCAGGGATTGATTGTTTGGGGGTTAATGGTTTTTATGGGGTTTTCTACAACCATGATGGCATCTTTAATGATGTAATCGCTCCAGACTTTCATGATATTTTCTCTATCAGGGTTCTCTTTCATAGTGTTCTCAATCTTTTCCACAGAGTACCATGTATACTGAGCCTTTAAGGTCCCTATGACCCCTGATCTAGAGGATGGATTACAGACATTGTGCTTCAGGTCAAGTAGGCTACTTCAACACATATGGTGTTGAATTCATGGGGTTCAGGGTGGCCAGGGACATTGTCCAATATCAAAAGAACCTCATTGGCAAGGTCCTTCCTGACTTTAGGAACAAAGTATAGATTAAACCAATCCAGAAAATATGCTCTTATTCAGGCCTTCTTGAACAACCAAAATACCAGCAGCTGGTATTTTTCTTTCCCTTCAATGCTCTGTGGTTAGCAGCTTTATGGATAGGGCAGCCTTGACCATAAACTTGACTGTATCTGCACCAATTAGTCAAGTTCGTGATGCTACTCCTTCCTGACTTAAATCCCAATGCTCCCTTCTTTTCCCTGCTAATAAATGTACTTTGTGGCCTTTTTTTCTCCCAGAATAGGGAAGTTTAATTTGCATTAAAAACTGGTTTAGACACATATCTTTGTCTTCAATGATTTTCTTAATACTGTCTGGAAACTTCTCTATTACCTATAGGTCAGCAAAAGCTGCTTCTCTTGATATACTGACATTTTGTAAACCAAACCTCTTTCTTAAATTATCAAGCCATCCTTTGCTGGCATTAAATTATCTAGCTTTAGATCCTTCATTTTCTTTAACTTTGAGTTGTCATATAATGACTTCACTTTTTCTCAAGTTATATTAGAGTCTTATAGAAAGGTATGCCTTTCTTATAGCAATATTGAATCCACGTAAAAGCTGCATTTTCAATATGAGATAAAAAGATATTTCACAAAAAAAGTGCAAGATTTTTTCACCTGCTTTCATAGCTATGGTGACAGCGTCATGAATTTCCTTTTTTTTTTTTAAAGGTCCTCAGGCCAGATTCTTTTATTTTAAAATGATGGGCAACCCCAGCTACAGACCTCAATTTATAGTACACATCATAAAATTCAACATTTTCTTGTAATGAATGTCATGACTTTTCTCTGCTTCATGGGAGCACTTCCAGCATTACAGGTGGCACTTCCATAATATCATTCATGACTTATAGCATTGTATTAAACATGATAAAAAATGTGAGAAACATGAGAGATCACTTTTTACTGCAGTATGCAATTTACTGAAGAGATAAACTGGTCACATGGAGAGGATTGACATCACATAAGCTTTAAAGCAGATACAACATTTGAGCTCACTGCAATCGTGATAGGGGATGGCTACAAAATTGTTACAGTAGTATAATATATACTGTAGTTAATTTTATAAGTTATGCTTTAATATTGCATCTTTACATTTGTTTGCATTTCTTTCTACTGCAAATGGCACCATGAAAGGTCTTTAGGTCTCTGTACGTATAAGTTTTGATAATTTGTAACTTTTTATAGTAGAATATAATGTTTATATAGAATAAAATGTATGAGAGAATAAAATGTATAATATTATAATAGAAAATGTACATATTTTATGGTGGCAAATTGATAAAATTGACTTATCTACACATATTTTATGCATTTATGATATACATAACTTTTTCATAATTTTTGTATGATGACTAAACTATGTGGTTCATCTGCAATTTTTGTCAAATTGTCACAAATCTCCAAAATATTTTCCAATATATTTATTGAAAATAATCACAGATAGGTAGACCTTTATAGCTCAAATTTGTGTTTTTCAAGGACCAACTACACTACAATAATAGCAATCACTCATCAAGCTCCTATAATTTTGTCTAACATTCTACTAAGATTTTATCATGTGTAATGTGAACATTGTAGTACTTACTATATACTTTTTAATTATCATAGAACATATGTGTGTATTATTATATTACTATTAGAATATAAGAAACTGAAGTTTAAAGATGTCATATACTTGTCCAAGTTTCTCGGTTATCTGGGGGTTATCTCATGGATTTTATTGCGAAAATTCATCTTTTTCCCTTTCCTCTTCTCTGCTATCCATCACACTTGGTTCACAACTCAACCAATAAAGGGGACGTAGTTTTTTGAAAATAGGTTATTCATATTAAAGAAGTGGCACTATAACTGTAGTCTCTTTCTAGGGGCATAGTTGCAGCAATCTGGGGGAAACATTATTCTTGTTTTTAAATTACTCATTCTTTATATACAGAAACTCTAAGACATAAGATATTGACCAGTCCTTCAATATTTGTGGGTAGTGTAAGAAAATAGTCATTGCAAGGTAGATCAAATAAAGATTAACTTACATATTAAAATATTTAAATTTTCATGCAATTTGTGCTTTCATAAATTCTTTTTTAGTGAATTATAATTGTCATATTTTAAAACAATTGGAAAAATTGAAATGTGTATTTATCTGTAAGCAATACTAAATATCAGATGAGATGCCATTTTATTTGTTGAAACTGGTAACATATGCTATATATTTTGTAAAAATCAATTTACTTAAATGATGAACATCATGACAAAATTGTATTTTGCAGAAACACTTTAAGACAATTATATCTCTATTTTGCTTCTCTAGAATGACAAATAGCAAATCTACTACCCTACACCTTGCCAATAATATTCTAAAGTCAGAAAGGACAATAAGATTAGGTTATGCATTTTAATATTTCTTGCTATAGTAAAATTTTAATGTCATTACAGCAGAATAACATTCAGCCCTCTGGTAATTATTAAATTAGGTCCTAAATGTTGTATGGCATGTATGAATTTAGAAGAGAATCTGAGATATGAGGAAAACTTGGAAGGACATTGATTCTAATACTGCCTCAGCACCACCACCATTATCTGATAAAAAGGTTGACCAACCTCTACTTGAATACATCCAAGTTGATAAAATTCCCTACCTATTATGGCAAACCTATTCCAAGAATGTTCAGTTCTAATTCTTAGAAAGTACTTCTTTGAACTGAATTCTCCAAAAGTTATATTTGTCTGTCCTAGTTCTACCCTCTGTGGTTAAACTAGCAAGCTATAATCATTTTTCCATATGGAAGTGCTTTTGCTATTTGAAGAGTTTTAAAATCTCTTTGGGTAATCTTATCCAAGATTCTTCAACTATTTCTCTTGATTTTTAGAACTTTACCATCTTAATCACTCTGTGGAAAAGTTCCACTCACTAAATGTCTCTGAATGATAGAAAGGAAAGCAGTATTATTTCTTACTATTCCTAGCCTTTTATTCAGAAGATCTTTAGGGTGAATAGATTTTACATCTACAGTATTGACTACTTTAGAGCAATTCAAAAACCCATGACATGCGGTGATGAGTAATTTTGCCAATTGAAAACTTTGAATTGCGCAGGTTGTAAAGCTGCTGTACAGATGCAAATCACTTAAAGGATAAGAAAAGCTAGTGAATAAACCTAGTCAACATCCGCATCTCTGTGTAGCTTTTATAATCCTCAATGTACGTCTATAAGATAGTGTGTGTGTGTGTGTGTGTGTGTGTGTGTGTGTGTGTGTGCGCGCACGCATGTGTATGTGTCTCAGTAAAAAAGTAACCACAAAAATAAATTACTGTCAGTGCTGTGGTAAAAATAAAGTAACATTAAGAGATCTAGGAAGGTCATGATAATAGCCACAAAAAAGATTTTGATATTTCATTCTTTAAATCAACCTGATATATGACATGAGTGAGTTCACTATATATGCTCTACATAAATTTTAGAAGGCAATTAATAAAAATGTCAGTGAACATCCTACCAGTGTGAATTTTTTCATCTAGTGATGAGTAATAATTCATTGACAGCATTAACTTCTAGGCTGATGACATGTCCAACAAATGCAGGAGTACATGCTGAAAAGTGACTTGAGAACGTGTCAAAATTTTGTGGATTCAAGATCTCAGATATATCCTTCACAAATACAAAGATCTACAAATTGTTTATGAAGTAGATTAAAGTAATATTAGAAATCTTGCAGTTGTACACTCATCATTAGGTGAAAGTAAAGGATGTAGAATAACAGCATTGCAAAACAAAAAAATTAAAAAAAAAAAACTTCAGTGTTGGTCCCTTGTAGAAGGCCGGATGATGATCACCCAAAGATATCAGGTCAGAATATGTAAACTCTTACATTTCAATAATAAAAAGAAAGCAACCCAATTTTAAAATGGCCAAAGGATAAAAATAGACATTTCCCCAAAGAAGATGTTCAAATGATCAATAAGCACATGAAAAGATGCTCAAGATGATTAGTCATCAAAGACATGCAAATTGAAAAGTACCATGAGGTAGGCTTTCACATCCACTAGGATGGCTAGCACCAAAAATGCCAGGTAACAAGTGTTGGCAAGGATGTGGAGAAATAGAACCCTCACACACTGACCCTGCTAGTGAGAATGCTTTGGAAAACAATCTGGCACACTCCTGGGTATACACCAAAATAAATTAAAACCTTGTCCCTAAATGTTTATAGATGCATTATGCATAAGAGCCAAAAGATGGAAGCAATCTATACATTCACCTGGCTGATAGGTAAACAAGATGCAGCATATTCATGCAATGGAACATTATATAACCATAAAAAAAGAAATGAAGTACTGATGTGTGCTACAACTTGCATGGACTTTGAAAACATTACACTAAGTGAAAGAAGTTAGTCACAAAAATTCTCATATTGTATGATTCTATTCGTATGAATAAGGAAATCTATGAGATAGAAAGTAGATAAGTGTTTGCTTGGGGCTGTGGTGGAAAGAACTAGAGATAAGGGGCTGTTAGATAAATCATGTGGGATTTTTTTCTTGAGGCAATAACTTTTCAAAAAGGGAACTGTGGTGGTGGTGGTAGATGTACTTTTGCCCTAAACATTATTGACTTGTATTGACTTGTATACATTAAATGCAAGTATTACATGGTACAGAAATTATATCACCAAAAAAAGCTGGAAAAGAAAATTGAGGCTCATTTCTATGTGTTTTTAAAAAGTTGTCCAAATGAAGGAAATTAATAGTACCAAATGGTAGGTCATAATCCCAACCCTACTCACAAATACAATGCTGTAACAGGCAGCGGGGCAAAAGGGTTATGTCAGGTTGAACGGATGTCTCATTTGTTTTTTATCCTAGGTCAAGTTAAAAAATATTAAACACATATGGAGGTCCCATAAGCTATATAAACAATTAAGACAGGGGCCACACAACAGTCTTCTTTTTCTTTGGAAGCTTTATGCCATTACCTTGTGCCAACAAGTGTGACTGATGAGAACTCTGTTGCCTGTTTCAGTGTTCTTTTGTATAAAAATGTTTATTTTCTTGTTTCTTAGGAGGAAGCCTTTGGAATCTACCTTTATCCTAGGATATCTGAAATTTCACAAAAGTACTTCTGAGAATGGATTTTGTTTTTTATTCTGTTTAGCTATCCAGCAGCCTTTTAATCTAAAGGTTTTTATCTCATTTCTTTTATACATCTCTCAATTCCCTTTTCACTCAACTTTGTCTCACAGCATTCAATTTTCTTTTACACTTTCAATCTGCATTTTTGTGTTTAAAATATGGAAGATAGCTTCATTCATATCCCTGAACACTACCATAATAACACTTTTAAATTCCAGGTAGTCTTATTTTTTAATTTCTAGAGACATATTCTTATTCCATGATTTTTCCTTTGTTTGTAGCCTTCTGTTCTTATTTTTTGTCTATAAAGTCTTTGACTCTTTGGGTACATGGTGACTATATCAGTTGGCTTATCTTCTTTTAGGATATGACAGCATGCAGGGGAACCTCAAATCAGAATAAAAAGGCCTGTATTCCAGTAGGTTAAACTCACTGGAATGCTAGCCATTTCTTGGCAGATTGGTTCACATATTTTAGAGAATGATTCTTCAGTTTTATTCTCATGGTACAAATGTCAAGCTTGCAGTCATGCTTCATTTGTGGAGCCTTGGGTGGAACCGACACATCATGGGTGTTATCAAATGGTTACACCATTCCTTTGCCTCAATGGGTAGTACTCCTTTTAGTTACCTGCTGAATCTTCGTGGAGGCTCTTCCTGGAGCCCCCCCTCCACCAAATTGCCCCAGTATTACTTTTTAGACAGTCTCTATTTATTCTGGCTTGTGGTTATTTCTGCTCTGTTTCCCCTGTCACCACACACACACACATCTGTTTTTTGTCTTCCAGAATTGTATTAGTAACTTTAGTCTGCTGTTGGCCCTCACTCCTATTTTTTTGCTATTACGGGTTTATTAACTTTTGCATATTTTATTGTCACTTCAATGGTTTTTTTTAAGAGCCAGGAGGCATATGAATATTCTCAGGCCATCATCTTGAACCAAGAAAAATGTTAAATGGTATTGTTATCAATGAAATCTACGAATACTAAAGCCATACCCAGAAGAGTTGCAATGCAGTTAAGTAGATAACACTTCCCAGAAAAGACATATTTGTTAATAAAGTTGAAAAGAAAGCAAAGAGAAAGACTTGGGCAAAACCACAACCACAAAACCAGATGAAGCCATGGGAAACTGCAAGATACAAGGGGACACTAGACCATATAGGAAGGAAGGGTCTATAGGAGAGTTTTAACAAAAAAAAAAAAACCGAGTGACAGGAAGCTTTGAGTGCTAAGTGTTTTATAACATAGATAACAATGAGGCTCTGTATATTCTTGAGAAGGAGACTGACAGGAGGAATGCAATGTTTGGAGAACATTATCATACCAGTTGTATAAGCAATAGACTTGATCAAAGACAGACTGAAGGGAGCTTGCTCATGAATTTGTTGATGCAGTGCAAGGTCTAAGGAACTAGCAGAGGATTGTAGTGGTGGGGACAGAGAGACAAGAAATGAGTAGCCTCACACTGTTTCCTGTTGCTGTTTGACTTAGCTCTATTTATTATAATGTACCTCCAAAAGGGAAGCAACAACAAAAATAGGATTTGAAACAAAATGTCATTATCTGTGAAATCACAGTTGGAGATGAAATAGGTGTCTGTTATATTATTTTTCTATGTTCTGTATTTAAAAATAGATATCATAAAAATCAAAGTAACTTAAGGAAATAAAAAAAAATTTAATTGATAAGTATAGTACCTACAATGTGCAGTATGATTTAAATTCCAGCTCTGTAACTTGATAAAACTGACAACTGGCATAATTTATCAGGGTCACAGATATCTCATCTTTAAAATGAGCTCGTTGGTAAGAGTTCCAGTCTCATAGAATTCTTAGAAAAATAAAATAAGCTGTTGCATAAAAAACCAAGGTTGCCTGTTACCACTATACAAGCCTTGCAAATTTTTTTTAAAAATAGGAACTCTTACAAATAAGTGAAGCATAACTCAATCTATGCCAACTGTTACTTAAAAATCAACAGTGTTTTGCCATAATTTGTATTAGTAAAAAGTAGAACAAAGGAAACTACATTAACTAAAATAATTCTTATTTTAAAAATTATTCACTGAATCTTGATCCTCATGCCAATTAAACAAAAGCATAGTCATTTGACCATGACTAATTCTTCTTATTAATTCAACAAATACAATTTAATTATAGAATGCATTATAGTTTTTTTTTTACATTTTATGTACTTCCAAGTGATCTAAAATTATTGTTTCTAAATCTTCCAATATATATAGTCACTAGCATATGTTGTCTACATGGCTAATTCTGTCTACAACATACTGCTATGAGACTTTCTTGTATTACACATTAGTTTTGAGGACAATTTCCATCTGGAATTGAAAGGTTCGGAGGCAAAACCAAAATTATCAAAGTTATTCAGAGGCATGAGGAGATTACCAGAAAAATACAGTACCATTGATTGTGATTAATTTTTGCAATATTATTTCAATTTATATTTTATGTCTAAGAAATACATTTTCACCAGAATATAACATCTCACTTTTAGTCATTCTTTACTCATGTAAATGACTATTTAGAACAATTGCCAAAAGAAGCATTATCTAGCCTTGTTTTATGACTAAAGGGAAGTTTTTTAGTTGTTATTGTTTTCTTTGGTAAGCTGAAGGGAAGAAATAAATTAGTTAGTAAATTAGAGTCAATGTTATCTTATTTATATTGTTAGAGAGTGTGGTACTCTCTTGAAGAGATAACAAACCAAAACCTTACATGAGATATCAATCAAGCATTATAATTGATAAAAGTCGGTTTTCTTTTTTTCTTGGTTAATTCAAAATTCTTCTCAAGATTTTTCAGAGACCCGCAATCATAATCGTAATTAAGTATAACATCACTGTTAATTTAATGGCAAAAGTGAGTTCTAGATTTTCAAAATGTAATTTAAATGATAATGTTCCATTTGCCATCATTTTCTGTTAAAACTTTTAAAAATTGCTCCATAGGTCCAGATGTTAAGCGCTGCATGGAGATAGCTGAAATGGAAAGAAACAAAAGTTAATAACAAAGAGGCAACTGAGAATGCATCGTTGCGATTTTGTGGTTCCAACACCATCAAAGTGACTCATTATACTCTACAAATGTAGTCTGTAACTCCAATAATCAACTTCATATTTGTCAAGGTTAATCCTAAGAATGTTGAGATCATATTGGACATCTATAATGTATTCTAAAAATATTTCCAGCATGAGAAACTAAGTCTCAATCAGTGCTATGATGTGGAAAAAACATGAATTTTTATATACAGCAAGGAGATGAAATTTTCTTGCTACCACATTCTTTCTCCTGGAGCCTTCTAACAGCTCTGAAAATTCTGGCACGCTTAATTATAAAATAAGGATAATCATACCTGCTTCCCAAAATATGAATCAAAGAAAAAAATTTAAAAATGCATGATTTGTGTTACTGTTATTTTATAATAGTTTAGGATAAATAAATGAGGACCAAGTCTATTTATTTAACCATAAAAAAACCAAATCAAATCTTTTTTTTTTTTTTTTTTTGAGTTGGCGTCTCATTCAGTCACCCAGATTGTAGTGCAGTGGCACACTCCCGGCCACTGCAGCCTCGACCTGCTGGACTCCAGCAATCCTTCCGCCTCAGCCTTCCAAGTAGCTGGAACTACAGGCATGCGCTACCACGCCCAGCTAATTTTTGATTTATTGTAGAGACAAGGTCTCGCCAAGTTGCCTGGGTGGGTCTCGAACCCACGGGGTCAGGCAATTCACTCACCTCGGCCTCCCAAAGCGCGGGATTACAGGCTGAGCCACCGAGCCCGGCCCCAAATCAAATCTTATAAAATAGAATTCACTTTTGCAAGGAAATTATAGACAATGCTCTAATATAACTAGATTTTATTTTCTTGATTCTCATAATTCATACACGTGATTATCAATGGAGACTTATCAATAAACTCATTTCTTCTAGAAAGTTTTTAATGTGTGAATGGGGTATTTTTGCGTAAGTGTGAATTGAGCATTTGTTAATGAGGCCAGTTTGCAGCATATAGAATGCTTAAGGGTAGGACATGATCTTAACAGATATTTAAGGCTGCCTGGTACATCCTCTGTGTCACAGCAGAGAAACAAAACAGTGCTTTTTCTGAGGTGCTAGATCCCAGTTGGTGTTGCTATCTTTTGCTTATCACAATCTGTTGTGAACTGTTATGCAATTTATTTTGATTTGGTGCTTTTTTTGCTATCTTATTTCAATTTTATGCTCCATCATGAAAATGGGTGATAAACATATAATGAATTTATATAAGAATCAGTGGGCTAATCCTTGTGTTCTGGTGATGGATTGCAATTTAGCAAATACTGAATTTGCTAATTTGCTAATCAAATGGTAGATTATCTCAGTGATATTTAGATTTTATAGTTATACACTTATATCTTTCTAACAACCTTTATTACTAAACATTTCTGGAGGAAAAATAACTTTGTTATTGCAAGTTTGATGTTCTCTCATTTAATTCTCATGTTTTCCATTATAATTGCTATTTTGTGGCTCAAATATTTAATAACAACAGAATTCTGAACTGAGACACTTGAGTTATACCAAAGCAAACACTCTCCAGCAGTAGTTAGTATACAGCATGTGAATCACTCTATTAACTGTAACATACCAATAAAACATTTTTACACAAACACCATACTTTCACACTCATACCAATCTGCATGCCCCTACAACAGTTTAAATGCTGGCACCTAAATAAAGGTAAAGCTTTTAAAAAAATAACTTCATGGAAAACAACTTAATGTAAAATCTGTACAAAGTTTGTGATGGAGAGCTGCTTCTCAACATTTCTCATTCAAAAGGCAGTAGTATCATATCAGAGTGAATACCAGTAGGGCTATAAAATGGTTTCCACCAGTCATTAATTTTATGCTGACCAGTTGGCACAAAAGTGCTGGTCCTATGTAACTTGTAGGAACCTTTCATGTCCTGATGCATACTTCAAATATGAACAGCAATTCATCTTTCATGTTGAAATACTGAGACTTATTCCTATCCATAATCTCTTCCTGGTAGTTTTCTGATCATATAGCTCTTTCACAAATAAGTACAAATAAGGGTAATACAAATGGTATATTCTTTTTCTTTGGTTCACACTGTGGAAAGTAGGGATAATTATCCCTATTTTATAATTAAGCACACCAGAGTTTTCAGAATGGTTAGAAGCCTCCAAGAGAAAGAATCTTGTAGCATCAAAATTTCATCTCATTGCTGTACACAAAAATTCATATTTTTTCCACATCATAGCACTGATTGAGACTTAGTTTCTCATGCTGGAAATATTTTTAGAATAAATTATAAATATCCAATATGAAATCAAGATTCTGAGGATTAACTTTGACAAATATGGGGGTGATTATGGGAGTTACAGACGCTACATTTGTAGAGTATGATGAGCCACTTTGATGGTGCTGGAACCACAAATGCAATGATGCATCCTTGGTCAACTACTAATTCCCACCTTCTTTTAAAAAAAAAATTATTCTTTTTATTTCAGCTACTTTCGTGTAACTCTTAACATCTAGACCCATGAAGCAATCACATTTAATCACTGACTTTGGTAGCAAATGAAACAGACAGAGTTTATACATTTGTGAGTGTCCTCAGAAATCATAAAATGTTATTTTAAAAAACATATTTCCTGAAAATATACCATTTTCCCTGTCATTGTCTGTTGAAAGCAGGAAGCTCACATACACTCATATTATTTATCTTTCCAAAATTCAAGTACAATAATAACATGAATATGTTAAATCTCTCAGTTTATCTTTGGATGGATGCTTGGAATTAGTTTTCTAATATCTTTAGATACTCTAGATCATGTGGAAAAGAAAGAAAAAAGAGATTAACTCTTACTGAGTGCATGTACCACAGACACGATGCTATCTACTTAACATCCACTATCTTATTTAATTTTTAAAACTATCTTTTGGAAAAGATGTTAATATCCCATTTTTTACAGATGTTAATATCCCATTTTTTACAGAGCATTGAGTGTAGGGTGGCTAACATACCAGTCTAAGTTGTCAGAGTGGTGAACTATGGTTTTGAACAGCATTATGCTTAAACTTTGTAACTATATTATAGAGCTATCGTGGTTGGGGGACTAAGTCTAGTATTTTCTTTTTTTCCATTACACTAGTTTTGAAGATTAAAAAATAATCACTTTCAATACCTGGCAAATATGTTAGGAAGAATCTCTGTGACTTATGGCAAAAGTTAAACTGATAAAACCAGAGTTGATACTTAACAGGTAACAAAAATTTTTTTCCACTTAACATTAAATTCATTAATAATGCCACAAAATTACTTCTGCCTGAAACCTCATAAAACAGGAACTAATCAAAGCAAACACACTTAACAGCTAATGATGATTTTAATTTAGCTGTAAATGCCTCAAAGGCTAGTAATTAGAGAGCAGTTATGTGCTTTTTGTTTTGCAAAAATAAATTATTGCTATATGTTAGGCCACAATTTTCTCTATTTAATTTTGTTACCTCTGCAAAATTTTAAAATAGATCTAATGGCTAGATAAATAACTATATTACAAACAATTTTGTTTAAAATAATGTCTCCTGAAGATGTTTAGAACAATAGAATTGGTCACAAATGTGCTGTAAAACAACAACAAAAAGACCCAAGAATATAAACTCTTTGCAGTTCTTGATTGCATGGTATTACTCACATTAGATTTAATGAAGGGCTATTTGTTTAGCCATAAAGATGTGTCATGCAACATCTAAACAATGAAGGTTGATCTAAAATTGCATATTTTCTTTAAACAGACACGATCATAGGTATTTCCTCTTCAGCATTTCAGTCTGCAGCTTCAAAATTGCAAAACTAAATTAGAGATCAATGATAGTAAGTTATTATCTCATACATATACATAGCTGGACTATAAGTTTCAAAAGAGGGTAAGGGCAGGGAGTTTGTCTTTCGGTATGGGAACAATGAATGTAGAATTGCAATAATGCCAATATTGTACTATTCATGAGAACTAACAAGTTTTCAGGAGAGAGACCACCAAAAGGTATGGGAAAGGTGCCATAATTTTGAACCTCAAAACAAGAAAAATTAAAAGCATCCTTAAGTGACACTGAGATGACATTGATAGTGGAAAGAGGAAGGGGTTAAATGTGGGTTATTTAGCTATAGACATTGCTATTTCTTCTCCACTTCCCAGGAAAAATACTTGCATTCTTTTTTTTTTTTTCTTTTCTGCTTAAGATATAAATAATAGACACTCATTTAAAAGAATCAAATTAAATTATATAAAGGAAAATAAAGGCCAGTTGGAATCTTTAACCCTGGGATCAAGATAACCCTGAGATCAAGAAAATAAAGGCCAGTTGGAATCTTTAACCCTGGGATCAAGATAACCCTGGGATCAAGATCATGTTTTGATAACTATCCATTTGAGCCTTGCATTATGCATATGCAAATACATACAAATTTTTTACATAAGGCCACTTCCTTTGTCTTGGATGATAATGGTGCCCCTTGGAGTTGTGCTTGTGATGTGCAGATACTGTAACAGGCTATTCTTGTTATTTTGTTTGTTTTGGAAGCTGTTTCCACCTTACCTTGTATCAACAGCACAGTTTCCATTTTCTCCTGAGGTGGCCTTCCAGTTCATTAAGACACATACTTATTTAATTATGTATACATATACATATGTATAGGTATACATATAATCTTGGGATCCAGTTGTTTTAGAAAAATTAACTCATATCTGAAAAATGTTAATTCGATGAGTATTGCATTGAATCTGCAGATTGCTTTGGATAGGATTGGCATCTTGACAATATTTATTCTTCTGATCCATGAACATGGGCTGATTTTCCATTTGTTTATGCCATCCTTGATTTCTTTGGGCAGCATTTTGTAGTTATCGATGTAAAGGTCTTTCACTTCTCTGGTTAGGTGGATGCCAAAGTATTTCATTGTATTTGTGTGTTGCTATTTTTAATGGGATTGTGTTTTTATTTGGTTCTCTGCATGCTTGTATTGGTATATAGAAATGCAACTATCTTTTGGACATTGATTTTGAAACTTGAGACTTTACCAAAGTCAATTATCAGGGCAAGGAAGCTTTGAACAGACTCCACAGGGTTTTCTAGGTATAGAATCAGACCATCTGCGAAGAGTGATAGCTTAACTTCCTCTTTTTCCTATTGGGATACTCCTGATTTCCTCCTCTTTTCTCCTGGCTTATTTCCTTTCTTTTCTCACTGTTTGTTGTTGTTGTTAAGGCTGCTTACTATTTCACATTGTGTGGGGTATTCCAATGTATTCACTGCCCCCTTATTCACCATCCCCTTTTGATGTTCCAATTCTTGCTCAGTATAAGCAATGCTGAAATAGGCATCCTTTTACATGTCCTTTCAGTTTGGTACTCAGCTTTTCTTTCTTTCTTTCTTCCTTTCTTTTTTTTAAGTTGGAGTCTCACTCTGTCTCACAGACTGGAGTGCAGTGGCCGCTCCCGGCCACCGCAGCCTTTACCTGCTGGGCTCGGCAATCCTTCTGCCTCTGCCTTCCAAGTAGCCGGAACTACAGGTGCACGCTATCACGCCTGGCTAATTTTTTTTTATTTTATTGTAGAGATGAAGTCTCGCTAAGTTGCCTGGGCGGGTCTTGAACCCACGGGCTCAGGCAATCCACTCACCTCGGCCTCCCAAAGTGTTGGGATTACAGGCTGAGCCACCGAGCCCAGTCAGTGCTCAGCTTTCTATGGAATGGAGTCAAGAAGAGAAATTTCTGAGCTGAAGTCTAATCAATTTAAATTTTAATAAGAAATCTATAACAACTTTATATTTCTCGCTGTATTGTATAGGAGTACAATACATCAGCACTTTTCCTGACATCAGCACTGGTTATGAATCTTATAGTACTTTTAAATTTTTTAATCTGATTGACCACTGGTGAATTTTGAGCATTAGTTCAGATGCAGAAAAGTAATATTTTGCCCATATCAACTTTGTATCTTAACATTTTTGTCATGTAAAATTTTGAACTTTTAATATATTCACTATGCAGATAGAGACAATTGTTTCCTTTTAGAAGTTCGGGAGTATGAAGTCTTTCCTGTGGAGGTACTCCTTGACTGTACATATAAAGCTTTAGATTTTAAGTGAAGAAATGTCTTATTATATTACTTTGTGCATTTACACTTTTCATATATTTGTAATTATTTTTCTATATGCTACACTGCAGGATTGAATTTATCTACTGTTTCTTTAAGACACAAGTTGTGGCACCTTATCCTTTTCTTACTTCCACATTTTATTCCCTATGCATTTTTTTATGTCAAGATCTATTTTGAAATTAATTGTCTGATATATTTATCTGTTCCTATACTAATAGAGGAGTCCCCCCTTATTGATAAGGAATAAGTTCTAAAACCACGGAGAATACTGATCTCAACTGGCATCAATGGGGACATTTCTGCTTATGTCTGCCACCCAACAATTTTATACCTTTTCCGGCTTAGCTAAATACTTGTCACACATCGCTGCTGTAACTTTTGCAGGTAGAGGTGCAGCAGCAAAACTAGCACAATTTTCTTTTTACTTCCTCATGATTTCACAGATAGAAGTTTTGTTCTTACCATAGATCTTAGTAAGCTCAGTGATCTTTTTTTTTTTTCTTTCTCCTTATTGCATGGAGAACTTTCACTGGAAGAAAGCACTCTAATGCTTTTCTTTGGCATATCTGCACCACCAGCATCACCAGTCTTGCACTGTAGGGCTATTCCTAAGTAAAATAAGTTTTCCTTGAACACAAGCACTGCAATACCACGAAACAAGTCGCTCTGATCACAGAGAGGGCTACTGAGTGAGTAAGGGGCTGGAAGTGCACACAGCTTGGATCTGCTGGGGAAAGGGGAATTCACGTACCAATAGGGTTGCAACCTGACAGTGCAAACTTTCCTCACACTACTCAGAACTGTGTGCAAATTAAAATTTGTGGCATATTTAGTTCTGGAATTTTCTATTTAATATTTTCAGCCTTCATTGGACTGCCAGTAAATGAAACTGGAAAATGAAGCTGCAGATAAGGGGAGACAATTGTACCACTTTGATCTAAAGAAACTTTAGTCTCCTCCTAGTTTTTTAATCTTCATAACTTTATTGTCTTTTCAAGATATTTATTATTCACTGTAAACTTTAATAATCTTATGCACTTTCAAGTTAGTCTCTGGAAATATTCATTGGAACTACATGGAACTCATATATAATTGCCAGTATATGACAATATTTTAAAGCATTTTAATTACTAATATAAAATTTTAATTATTAGCTATATTAATTAAATAATATTTTATATTTTATATCAATATTCTTAATATTTTAATATGTTTAATGTCTTAGTTTTTGTCCCTATTATAAATGAAATATCTTTTCCATTTTCACTTTTAGGAGTTTATTGCTAAAGTATAAAACAGCTATTACATAGTTTGAATGCTTATCTTATTTTTTTTCGCATTATGAAATTCTCTTAAGAATTCCATTTATTTCTAGATTTTTTACTTTCTAGGTATGTAATAACAGCAATAAAAGGAAATAAAACTACCTCTGTTTTTTAAATATTTATGTCACCCTTTTCTGGCATATTGCATTTTCTAAAGACTCAAGGACAATGGTAATGAATAATATCCTAGTAGAAATTCCTAATAGTTCCTACTTTTAATCAAAATAATTTTAGTGTGCCACCACTTTTGATATTTGTTTTTAATTTTTGTCTTAATTATGTTTACGTAGTTCTTTTATTTCTTTTAAATAAAAATGTTATTAGCAATGATTGTAGGATTTAGTAGATGCATTTTCAAAATATCCTGATATGATTGTTTTTTTCTCTTTTAATTTATTGATGTAGTTGATTATATTGATAGATTTCCTGTTAATGACCCACCCTTGCATTCTTTAAGATAAACCTTGCTTGCTCATAGTGTATTTTTCTTATAATATAGTACAAGTTTCTATTTTCTAAGTTTTACTTAATTTTTCATAGCTTTAGTGATAAATAGGAATGACCTATGGTGTCATACTTGGTTTTTTCCAGGGTTGTTGTGGTTTTATGTTAGATTCAGAGATTATATATGTAAGTTTGTTACATGGACATATTGCATAATGATGAGAATTGAGTTTCTAGTGTACCCATTACCCAAATACTGAACATCAGACCCAAAGGGTGATTTTTCAAACCTTCCTCCTCTTTCATCTTCCTCCCTTTTGGAGTTCCACGTGTCTGTTATTTCCATCTTTATAGCCTTGCTTATCCATTGTCAAGTTCCCACTCACATGTGAAAACATGATTTTAGTTTTTGTTTCTGAGTTATTTCATTTATGCTAATGATCTTCAGTTCCATCCATGTTGGTGCAAAAGGCATTATTTCATTCTTTTTAGGGTGAGTAGTAGTCCATGGTGTCGAATACTACATTTTCTTTATTTAATGATTCATTGATGGACTCTTAGGTTGATTCCATGACTTTGCTATTGTGAATAGTGCTACAATAAACATTTGAGTGCTGGAGTCTTTTTTAAATAATGATTTTTTTCTTTGTGTAGACATCCGGTAGTAGAATCACTACGTTCAATAGTCATTCTAATTTTAGTTCTTTGAGAAACCTCCATACTGTTTTCCATAGAAGATATACTAGTTTACATTCTCATCAGCAGTGTATAAGCTTTCCTTTATTCCACATCCTGCTAACCTCCATCATTTTTTGAGTTTTTAATATTAGCTATTCTTACTGGTGTGAGATGTTATCTCATTGTGGTTTTAATTTTCATTTATCTGATGATTAGTGATGATGAGGATATTTTCATATGATTGTTGCCCACTTACACGTTTTCTTTTGAGAAGTGACTGTTATCTTTTGCCTACATTTTAATGAAGTTATTTATTTATTTATTGGTCATTGTTGTTCATTTGTTTGAGTTCCTTCTAGATTCTGGATTCGAGTCCTGTGTCAGATGCATAGTTCACAAATATTTTCTCCTGTTTTGCATATTCTCTGTTTATTCTGTTGGTTGTTTCTTTTGCTGTGTTGTGTTTAATTAAGTCCCATTTTCTATTTTTGGTTTTGTCATATTTGCTTTTGAGGTCTTAGTCATAAATCCTTTGCTTAGGCCAGAGTACAAAATATTTTTTTAGGTTTTCTTTTAGGATTTTCAGAGTTTCTGATCTCACGTTTAAGACTTTAATAAACTTCAGTTCATTGTTTTTGCATGGTAAGAAATATGGGCCCAGTTTCTTTCTTCTACATGTGACTATCCAGTTTTCCCAGTACCATTTATTGAATAGGTGTCCTTTTTCCCATTGTCTATTTTTTCAACTTTGTCAGAGTCAGTGGTTGCAGGTGAGCAGTTTTATTTCTGAGTTCTCTATTCTGTTCTATTGATCTATGTGTCTATTTTTGTAACATTACCATGATGTTTTGGTTATTATAGCCTTCTAGTATTGTTTGAAGTCAGGTAATGTGATGCCTCCACTTTATTTATTTATTTTTTTTGTTTATTACTGATTTGGCTATTTGGGCTATTTTTAGTTTCATGTGAATTTTAGAATTGTTTTCTCTGATTCTGTGAACAATTTTTTTGATAATTTGAAAGGAATTATGTAGAATCTATAAATTATTATATTCATTTTAATGATATTTTTTCTTCTTATCCCATAGCATGGAATTTTTTTTCATTTGTCTGTGTCATCTAGTATTTTTTACAGCAGTGTTTTTGTAGTTCTCTTTGCAGAGGTATTTCACCTCTTTGGTTAAATATATCTAAGGGTGGGTGTGTGTGTCTGTGTGTGTGTGTGTGTGTGTGTGTGTGTGTGTGTGTGTATTGTAAATGGAACTGAGTTGTTGATTTAGTTCTCTGCTTGAACATTGTTGATGTATACAAATGAAACTGAGCCCGGCTTGGTGGCTCAGCCTGTAATCCTGCGCCTTTGGGAGGCTGAGGTGAGTGGATTGCCTGAGGCTGCGGGTTTGAGACCCTCCTGGGCAGCGACACCTCATTTCTACAATAAATCAAAAAATCAGCTGGGCGTGGTAGCGCATGCCTGTAATTCCAGCTACTCGGAAGGCTGAGGCAGAAGGATTGCCGGAGCCCAGCAGGTCGAGGCTGCGGTGGCCGGGAGCGGCCACTGCACTCCAGTCTGGGCGACAGAGTGAGACTCCAACTCAAAAAAAAAGAAAAAGAAAAAGAAATGCAACTAATTTTGGTACATTGATTTTGCATCTTGAAACCTAACTTAAGCCATTCATTAAGTCTAGAAGTCTTTTGGAAGAATCTTTAGGCTTTTCTAGGCATAAGATTATATCATCAGTGAACAGTAAATATTCGACTTCCTCTTTTCCAATCTGGATGCCTTTTTTTCTTTTCCTTGCTCGATAGCTCGGCTAATACTTCCAATATTATGTTAAATAGGAGTGGTGAGAGTGGACATCTTTGTCTTTTCCCAGGTCTTAGGGAAATGCTTTCAACTTTCCCTTATTCGGTATGATATTGGCTGTGGGTTTGTCATAGATGACTCATTATTTTGAGGGATGCTCCTTTGATCCCTATTTTGTTGAGGCTTTTTAACATGAAGGGATGCTGGATCTCATCTAATGCTTTTTCTGAATCTATCAAGATTATCATATGGTTTTTGTTTTTAATTGTTTATATGATAAGTCACATTATTGATTTGTATATCTTGAACCATCCTTTCATCCCTGGAATAAAACCCAGCTGATTGTGGTGAATTATCTTTTTGATGTGCTAATGAGTTCATTTTGCTAGTATTTTGTTGAGAATGTTTGCATTCGTCAGGGATGTTGGCTTGTAGGTTTCTTTTGATGCTATTGTTGTGTCCTTGCCAGATTTTAGTCTTGGGATGATGCTGGTTTCATAGAATGAGTCAGAGTGGAGTCTTTCATGCTTTGTTTTTTTAAGTTTCAGTAAGAATGGTACCAGCATTTCTTTGTACAGGTGAAATCTGTTTGTGAGGCCATCTAGTCCTAGGCTTGCTTTTGTTGATACCTGTTTTTATTATGGATTCAGTTGTGCTACATGCTATTGGTTTGTTCAGAATTTCTATTTCTGTCTGGCTCAGTCATGACAAAGTATATGTTTCCAGAAATGTATCCATTTCCCCTAGATTTTCTAGTTTGTATTCATAGACGTATTTATAGTAGTCTCATGACCTTGTGTATTTCAGTGATAACAGTTGTATCTTTATCATTTTTGATTTTTTAAATCTTTTTTTATTGATCTATCAATCAGTCTGTCAACTTTAACCTTTCAACGAACGAATTTTTTGGTTCTTTCATCCTTTGTATAATTTTTTTGGTCTGAATTTCATTTAGCTCTGCTCTTATCTTTGATATTGCTTTTTTTTCCTGCTAACTCAGTTTGGTGTGTTCTTGTTTCTTTAGTTTCTTGAGGTGTGATATTAGTTTATTAATTTGAGATCTTCTATCTTTTTAGGCAAGTAATGCTATAAACTTTCCTCCAAACACTATATTTGTTGTATCCCAGAGGTTTTGGTATATTGTGTTTCTATTTTCATTTGTTTCATGGGAAAAACACCCTATGCTTATGGATTAGAAGAATAAATATCATCACAATGTCCATTACACTCAAGGTAAGCTACAGATTCAATGCAATTTTTATCAAATTGTCAGCATCATTTTTTACAGACTTGGAAAAGACAAAACAGGAATTCATATGGAATTAAAAAAGAACCTGAGTAGGTAAAGCATTCCTCAGCAAAAAGAACAAAGCTGGAGGCATCACACTTCCAGACTTAAAACTTTATTACAAAGCAACAGTAACCAAGACAGCATGGTATTGGTACAGGAATAGAAACATAGACCAATGAAACAGAACAACAAGTCTGAAAATAAAGCCACAGAACTTCAATCAACTCATCCTTGACAAAGCCAATGAATACAAACATTGGGGAAAGGAAAGCTTATTTAGCAAATAGTGCTGAAAATACTGGCTAACCAAATGCAGCTGAATGAAATTGGACCCCTATCACTATACACAAAAATTAACTCAAAATGGAAAAAGTGCTTAAATATGAAACACGAAACTATAAATATTAGAAGAAAACTAAGGGAATACTCTTCTGGACATTGTAGTAAACAAGGAATTCACGGTCAAATCTCAAAAGCAAATGCAGTAAAAGCTAAAATTGAAAGTTGGGATTTTTAGCAAACAAAAAGATTTTGCACAGCAAACGAACCATCAAAAAAATAAAGACAACCTACAGAACAGAAAGAAACATTTGCAAGCTATGCATCTGACAAAGGCCTCCCATCCAGGATCTAGAAAGAACGCAAATGAATTGACAGGAAAAACATGAATAACCCTATTAAAAAGTGAGCAAAGTAAATAAACAGATACTTCTCAAAGAAACCTGTCAAGCAGCCAACAAACATAAAAAATGCTCATCCTCATAGGTTAATGAAAATCAAAACAACAATGAGATCCACCTAACACCAGTGGCTATTATTAAAAAGTAACAAAAGGATAACTATCATTAAAAAGTCACAAAATAACAGATGTTGGCTAGGCTGCAAAGAAAAGGGAACACTTCTGCACTGTTGGTGGGAATGTAACTGCTTTGTGGAAAGCAGTGTGTCATTTAGTCAAAGAATTAAAAACCATGTTGCCACATGATCCAGTAATCTCAATTCTGTGAATATACCCACAGGAATATAAATTTCTCTAACAAAAAAACATCTGCACATGTATGTTTATTGCAGCAATATTCACAATAGCAAAAATGTGGAATCAACCCAGATACCCATCAAAAGTAGATTGGCTAAAGAAAATGTGGTACATATACACAATGGAATCTATGCAGCCATAATGAGGAACAAAATCATGTCCTTTGGAGCAACATGGATACAGCTGGAGACCATTGCTCTAAGTGAACTATCGGCAAAGCAAAAAACTGAATACTGCATGTTCTCACTTGCAGCAGGCTCTTGTCATTGAACACACAAGCATGAAGGTGGGACCAGATGCTGGATACTGCTAAAGGATGGAAGGAGAGAAGAGAGACAAGTGGCACACCACCACACACTGGATATCAGGTCCATTATGAGGGAGAGAGAGAGCTCTCTAGAAGCCCAAACCTTACCTGGATGCAATTTACTTATGTAGTAAATCTTCGCATATAACCCACAACTCTAAAATTTTAAAAGAAAAATAAATGTAATATAATAGAATATATATATTTTTCTTTTCCCTGAATTTCACTGTGTACACAAAAATCATTCAGGAATAAGTTGTTTAGTTTCCACGTACATGTGTGGTTTTGAGAGGTCCTCTTGGTATTGGTTTCTAATTTAATTCCATTGTGATTTGAAAAAATGTTTGAGATAATTTTTATTTTTTTAATTTATTGAAATTTGTTTTATGGTCAATTACCTGATTAGTTTCAGAGAATGTTTATGCACAGATGAGAAAAATGTATACTCTGCAGTTGGATTAAATGTTCTATAGATGTCTTTTGGGTCATATGGTCAAAAGTCCAGTCTAAGTCTAGAGTTTCTTTGTTAGTCTTTGGACTCGATGATCAGAGTATTGCTGTCAGTAGTGGATTAAAGTCCTTCATTATTATTATATGCCTTTCTCTTTTCCTAGGTCTAGCAGTGTTTTTTTGTTGTTGTTGTTGTTTTTTTGTGAGTTGGAGTCTCACTTTGTCACCCAGACTGGAGTGTAGTGCTCCCGGCCACGGCAGCCTCGACCTGCTGGGCTCCGGCAATCCTTCCGCCTCAGCCTTCCAAGGAGCTGGAACTACAGGCACACGCTACCATGCCCAGCTGATTTTTGATTTATTGTAGAGATGAGGTCTCACCAAGTTGCCCAGGCGGGTCTCGAACCCGTTGGCTCAGGCAATCCACTCACCTTGGCCTCCCAAAGCGCTGGGATTACAGGCTGAACCACTGAGCCTGACATGTTTTCTTTTAAATTTGGATATTCCTGTGTTGAGTGTGTATACTTTTAGGATAATTAAATCTTGTTGAGTTAAATACTTTATCATTATATAATACCCTTCTTTGTCTTTTAAAAATTCTCATTAGTTTAAAGTCTATTTTACTTGATATAAGAATAGCAACCCCTGATTTTTTCCCCACATTTACATGATATATCTTTTTCCACTCCTTTACTTCAAGCCTGTGAGTATCTTCTAGTTTTACTGCTGATTTTATATATCAGATGTCAAACTTTGTATCTTTAATGATTTGAATAATGTTAGAATGATTGTTCTTTAAAGGTTAGATAACTTATCTATGGAACCATTTTCTTTTCTTTTTTTGAGTTGGAGTCTCACTCTGTCACCCAGACTGGAGTGCAGTGGCCGCTCCCGGCCACCGCAGCCTCGACCTTCTGGGCTCTGGCGATCCTTCCGCCTCAGCCTCCCGAGTAGCCGGAATTACAGGCATGCGCTACCACGCCCGGCTGAATTTTTGATTTATTGTAGAGATGCAGTCTCGCTGCCCAGGCGGGTCTCGAACCCGCGGACTCAGGCAATTCACTCACCTCAGACTCCCAAAGGTGCGGGATTACAGGCTGAGCCACCGAGTCCGGCTTGGAACCATTTTCTTAAGGATTTTTTTTCATACTAACTTTAATCACCTGTCTAACTTTATAAATCCTCCACTTGTAGCATCAGTTTGGATACTTTGACAGTACGTTGGCAGGCAAATGTGCAATTTCTTCAGGTTTTCAAATTCTGCCCATATAATTGTAGTCATCTCTAGTGGTTCTTTATCTTCTTTTGTATTTCTGGTCTTTTTAGTTCTGTAATTTTTTTCTTTATCAAGATTGCAAATTTGTCTATTTTATGGTTCTTTTCTTCTCTTTTCTCTATGTATATAGTCGTTTCAAATCATACTATTTCCTGATATACTATCTTCACTGTATTCCATGAGTTTTTTTTTTTTTTTTGCAAAGTATTCTATTTATTGGTTTCTAGTTTTATTTGATATAAGAAAATATTTTAAGTTTTAAAGTACTCAATATATTTAAGTTACTTTTGTTATTTAAAAGTTTATCTTATTATTCAGAAAGTACATTTAAACACTTTAAAAAAATATATTGGGTTTTATTATAGTCAAATTATTATTTCTTTTTTCTTTTTTTTTTTTTTTTTTGAGCTGGAATCTCACTCTGTCGCCCAGACTGGAGTGCAGTGGCCGCTCCCGGCCACCGCAGCCTCGACCTGCTGGGGCTCCGGCGATCCTTCCGCCTCAGCCTTCCAAGTAGCTGGACCTACAGGCGCGCGCTACCCAGCTAATTTTTTGATTGATTGTAGAGATGAGGGCTCGCCAAGTTGCCCGGGCGGGTCTCGAACCTGCAGTCTCAGGCAATTCACTCATCTCAGTTTCCCAAAGCGCGGGATTGCAGGCTGAGGCACCAAGCCCGACTATGAAAGCAAAAGCATTTTATTGCCTGCATTTTATTGCTTATAATTTCTTTATATATCATGTAAATGTTTAAGACCAAGTTTATAACATAGTTTTGTGTTGTAAAACAATTTTACAGATTTAAACAAGGAAAATTACTAAACAAGCAAACATAAATGTTTACTATAAATGTTGGAGGAGGGGGGATGAGATTCCAAAGAAGTTAATATATATCACCTTAAATATCCAGTTTTTAACCAAAATTACAAAGTACACACAAAAAATAAGAAAAGTGGAATCCATCCTGAGGGGAAAATTAAAGCAGTCAATCATTTCTAGATTTTTCAATGTATCAAAAAAATTCAAACTGGTTATTATAAATATGTTCAATGAAGTAAAGTTATATTTGAAGAGTTAAAGGTGAGCATGATAACAATGAATCAGCACATATAAAATCCCAAAAATAACATAGAACTTCCTGAAAAGTATTAACAAAATTTAAGAACATTTCACATAAACTCAGAGACCTATGGGATGATAAACCATACCAGCAAATAATAAATGAAAGTCAAAAATTTTTTAAAAACTGCATTCTGTATGATTCTATTCATATAAAATATTAGAAAAAAGCAAATATAATATGATGTAAAGCACATCAGTTTTTGCGTGGCACTGGAGGCCATGGGAATGAGTCAACTGTGAAGTGGCTTCACCAAATAACCAAAGAGAAAGGTGTGTTCTTCAATTTCACACAACTCAACAGCGATCAAGTAGCAAATTTAACAGACTTTAGTGAAGTCTATGGGGATACTAGAAGAAAAATACAGGAAAGAAAATAACAATTACTTGGGGCAAGTGCTCAGATTTATTCTAGACTAGCTCTTTGCTTACTTCTGGTCTGCATCCATGGTCTGCCCACATAGGAAGCATCTCAAGGCTTTAGAGTCTGAGCAAATATAGCCCCTGTTTTACAAGGAAGAGATGTTTTTCCACTTTCTAAGTCAAAGTCTACATAGCTTACCCGCTACCTGATTGCAATCTTTTCTAGATAAACCACAGTCCTATCCACAACAATAAGGTTTAGCTCCATGTTCTAAGTCAGCCTCACTATGATTTTTGTGTTCCTTCATTTCCCAAATCTTGGGATTTTCAGTATCAGGTAGAACCATATGTTAGACATCAATATCCCAGGTGATACTGTGGCTACTCATGAAGAATCCATTTTCTTTTTAGTCCATCATTATCAAGAGTTTGAAACACCCAGGTTTACATTTTCACAGAGTCACCATATTGTATGAAAGTCAAATGAAACCACAGGGACAACATTTATGAGAGTTTCATTTCCATGTCAGGCACAGAATGTATGAAACAAATATTGTCTCACTCAACTTTTTTTTAAGTGAAATATTTGATTGTATCAGTAGGTCATAAGATATTTTAATAATGAGAGTACTCCAGCAGAAGAATGGAGGGTAAGACTAATGCCTAGAAGTCTATTCATTTAAGACATAAGAGGGGAACTAGCAGAGGAAAATAAAGCTGTGGATATCCTTATAGACCAAAATGCAAGCTACTAATATATGTTAAATTTTTGTAAAATGATTATGTAGACAATGGAGAGCTAGTGAAGGTCTTCAAGGTACTAGGGAAAGCAGTAAAAAGTATGTTTTAGATTGATATGAGAAAGATATCAAACAACTGGAAATGGCACAGAGAGATGTTCAAATTTTGTAATTGTGTAGGTGATAAATGCTTGGAGCCTGACTCATGGTGATGAAAGTAATGATGATAATAGTCTTCAGAATAGTTAGTTTTATTGAATACTCACTCTGTGCTATGCCACAATGTCAGGTACTGCTCCAGTGTTCATTTAATTAGCACAACACTGAGTACTCTTGGTACTACTGTTATTCTCATTTGGCAGAAATTAAGTAATTTACCTATATACACAAGTAACAGAGGAGACAGACTGCATTCAAAGGAGGCTGTTTAACTCTAACTCATTTGCCTGTAAACACTGCAGTAGGTAAAATATTATAAAGAGAGAATGGCAGGCTGGGTTCCAGTGGTCAAATATTTTAGTGACATGTGATCCAGAAAATTCTAGTCTGAGAGAGGTCAGAAATAAATAAGCTACTTGGACTTTAATTCTTCTCAGAATTATGATTCACCATTTTTAGCTTGAGCTTATATTTCTTATAATACAGATTCTCTAAATCCTCACTCTCTGTAATAGCACTTTATGTAAAAGATATGTCATAGTTTTGTTTTTTTTTTAAATTCTGATTTGATTCAATCTGGCTGAGTCCCTGCACTTGCTGAGGTTTGTAAGAACTTCGATATCACTTATTATTGGAACTTCTCTACCTACATTCCATCATTTCAGACCTGGAGAAATGAAAAAGGAACCTGTTTTACAGTCCACAATGGAGTCCTTTGGTCAAACTTTTTTTATTGCTACGCTTAAATCACCATCGGTCAGGCACTTATTTAATGCTCACAGTTGGCATCGATTTTCAGTGTTACCAAAGCACCCATAGCAGAAGCAGTAGATGTAACATGCTTCTGTGTGCCAAAGCAACTGTCTGATGCGCTGTCAAGTCAATAAAATGCCTCCATATACATTATTATAAATTCCCAGCAATTAAGAACATGGATGTTTTATTTAAAATAGAGAGCCTGTATTTATAACTAATGAAACTAGACTGGGATTTTAATCGCTTTTATTCTTGCGTGTTGTGTTCCCTCAGCTGACATCACTCCCCATTACTGTCATGACACAAAAGTCATGACCCTGAAGAAATGTAGTATCTTCAGGGAAGAAATGTATCTTCAGGTCTAAGGTAAGCCAGAGTGAATCTTCATACATTTCATACACTGCTAGTGTATGAAACCCCTCACTACTCTCTTAGATATCTCTCATTCTTTGTAATGAGCCTGCTACTAAGAAACTATAAACACATTTATTTTCTTATTCTGGTTATTCTGCCATATAAACTTTTTAACGGGACATTTGTCTTTTGCTGTGATAATGTTCTGTCATCTCAACCACTGATTTTTATACCAACAAATTATAATAATAAAACCATTATTTATAACACCACATTGAGAAAAATACTCCATCCAATAGATGAGAAAAGCTGCCCATCAAATTGGTTGCCAATTGTCAAAAATTAACTTAAAAAATTAACCATCAACTCAGGGTAGCCAACCAGAGGATAATGTAATGAATTGTTTGGATTCAAGTAGAATCGGTTTTACTCTGGCAAACCCAAAGTGTTCATATTACTCAGCAAATATTTTTTCATACAGTAATCTAACTGACTTTAAATGGTTACACTACTTCCAGCAAATCATGGACAACAAACCTCAAGTGAGTCTTCTTCTATTTTAATTCTGTAATTTTCATGAAAGCAACTGAGAAAAATAAAGCAAGAGTGTAGAAACCAGGGGAACCTGACAGGGAGAGCTCTTTGGTATGGTGGTGTCCATGTCCTCTGCAAGGACCACCTGTTCCCGTTTCTTGCTGTAGGGTAACTGTTACTTTGTTAGGCTGATACCTGATGTTCTTAGAGCTAATTATATTGAGTTTGCACTGTTTTTGTTAAGTAGTATTTTTAAAGGGGAATCCAATACAATTTCTTTTTTTTGTTTATTTTTTTTTTTAACATATTTTTTGTTATAAAATGGTGGGGTACAGTTAAGGGTTAGGTATACAAATGTGCATCGTGCAGGCACCCTTGTTGATAAGGGGTGTCTCCCCATCCCCAGACAGATATTGACTACCGTTAGTCCCACTTCCCTTCCCCTTCCTACTCCCCCCATAGTTTCCCACCACTGTCAGTTCTTTTTTTTATAGTATTATAGTAGATGTTCAAGGTCCACTATATGAGTGAGAACATGTGATACTCAGATCTTTGGTTTCAATATGGATCCCTTAAAAGCTCTGAAGTATACTAACACTAGAATGAACCTCCATCAAAGATGTTGCAGATTCCTCAGCTCATTATGTTATAAAACAGCAACAAAATGAAATAATATAATTATACCTTTCATAATCTGCAATGCCTACATTGGTGGTTCTGACCTTACCTATGAAGGCCTCCTTGAAAATAAGATATTTTATTCATCCTCATAACAATGGAATTGCAATTTTAGTATGCATTGCTAGGGAAAATATATAATACGAAAAAGCTATTATGAATTAATTAATATTTACAATTTGTATGCTTTGTAATTGTGTCGCACATCATTAGGCAAATCCATTTGAAAATGAGTCCTCAGACACTGACTGATATACACATGGACTTTTAGAACCCGTGTGATAATTTTGTGATATCCTCCCCTTCACTAAGAGTCCGTAAATCATATATTGGTAACCACTGATTTACACACAGCCTACTCTGAGAGTCTAACTGCATAAAATAGTTTTATTACACAAATCAAAGTGTGTGTGTCTGTGTGCACAACCCTATTACACAGTGCACAACTCTAAGAGAGCCATTCAAGAAAGCTTAGACATTACTTGTCAGCTTGGAGCAAATTTGGCAAATTGTCAGTAATGTACAAAAGGCTTTATTCTTGACATATTTCCAATCTGAACAGATTGTGAGTAGAGTTGCTTTAATTCAGCCTGCCATGAAGCTCACTACTGTAAATCAAAGAGATGCATGAACTGAGATTGCATGTGAGGAAAAATTACATACTTTGTAATGGCGTTCTGGGTAAAAATTTATCATATCATCTGTTTGACAGATCTACCATTAGAATTTATAGGTACGAAAAGCAGGAAACAAACAAAAATAAAATGTCACTTGTTCTAACAATGTCAGGAGTGCATCTATAAAAGACTCTTGTCATATCAGAGAACCAGTGGCTACACTTTTAAAATATCCAACCATACAAACTGGCACCAAGAATCTCTCTACATGTGTATTTTTAACTCTCTTATTTTTACCTGAAATACTTTACTTTCAGGGTTTCAAAACTAGATTTTATCCTATTAATTGCACATTTGGAATCTAGGTCTGGGATAAACACTTTTAGTAACACATATAAAGTGTCTGAGTCTTCTTAAAATTGCTAATAATACTACTGTATTTTGGACAGCTATTTGATAATTAAATTTACTTTAACTTATATATTATATGTAAATTATATAGTATGACCGACTAACATATTATTTTTTAGTATATAGTATAATGTATGTATTATATGGCATAGAAATAGCAAAATTCACTCCTTTGGTGTATAGTTTTATGGTTTTTAACACATGCATAGATTCATGTAACTACCACCACAAAGAGAATCAGAACAGTTGTATCACCACATTAAACCTCATTGTGATTTAGTTTTTTAGTCAAACCCTCTTGTACCTCTAATGCTAGCAATCACTCCTCTATTTCTGTTCCTGTAGTTTTGCTTTTTCCAGAAACTCATTAATGTGTTGTCCAGTAAGCAAACTTTCAAGGCTGAATTCTTTCAGTTAGCATAATGCAATAAGATCCGTTAATGCCATTGCCGGTATCAGTAGTTCATTTTTTGCCATTACTGAGTTGTATTTCATTGTACTGATATCACATTTTGTTTATCCGTTCACCCAGTAAAGTGCATGTGGATTGTTTCTATTTTTTGCTGGTTGTGAATAACAAGGCTATAAGTATTCAGTACAAGATTTAGTATACATGTAAATTTTTATTTCTCTAGAGTAAATTCCTTGGTGTGGGATTGCTATGTGCTATGGCAAGTATATGTTTAACTTTGTAAGAAAACACCAAACTGCTTTCTGGAGAGTGCTTGTATCATTTTCCATGCCCACTAGCAAGAAATGAAAGTTTTTACTGCTCCAAATCCTTATCACTAGACATTGTTAGATTTTACTTTTCTTATCCATTGTAGTATGTAGTTCTCTTTGTGATTTTGATTTGCATTTCCCTAGTGACTAACAATGTACATTATATTTTCATGTTCTTAATTTTCCTTCTGAATAACTTTTTTGATGAAGTGTAGGTTCTGGTTTTTGCCCACTTTTTAAGTGGGTTCTTCGTTTTCTTATCACTGAATTTTGAGAGCATTCTAAAATATGTTCTGGATATAAACCCTTTGTCAAATATGTGATTTGTAAATAATTTCTTTTAGTCTGTAGGCGGGCTGTCTTTTGATTCTCTTAACAGTGTCTTTAGCAAAGCAAAAGTATTTGCATTTTGATTAAATTCATCTTATCGCTTGTTTTTGTAAGAACTTGGGTATTGTTTCTATAAACTTTTGCCTATTTCACACTTCCAAAAAGTTTGTCCTATGTTCTTCTAACCGTTGTATATATTTTTATATTTAAGCTAGTCATCAATTATGATTAAATTTATATATGCATTATGTACAAATATATTCTTCCTATAGGTCAATATTCAATTTTTGCATGTGAATATCCACTTGTTTCTCTATTATTTTTTGGAAAGATTTTTATTTACCCATTGAATTGCCTTTGGACCTTTGTCAAAAAATAAACTGATAATATTTGCATAGGTATGCTTTTAGAACATAATAGAGAATTGTGTGCTATTTATTTGTTTAACTAACCTTTTGTCAATACCACTTCCTTAATTACTGGAGCTTTATGCTAAGTCTTAAATTTCAGTAGTGAGAATCCTCCCATTTTGTTCTTTATCAAAAATGTCTTTCTATTCTAGTTCCTTTGTCTTTTCATATAAATTATGGAGTCAGTTTTTTATAACTATGTGGTTTCATGTAGGATATTAATTTATTAGTTTGAGAAGAATTTTTTATCTTAGCCATGCTATTTCAATTAATAAGTATAGCATGTTTCTCCATTTATTTAAGTATTTTTTTAAATCAGTGTTTTGTGGGTTTACCATGCAAATCTTTCACATATTTTGTTAAATTTATACCTATATGTTTATTTTGTTTCTGTGTTTGGGAGGAGACTACTGTAAAAGATACATTTTAAAAATTAAGTTTCTGGTTGTTTGTGGATAGTTTGCAGAAATATAATTGATTTTTATGTGACATTTTATCTTGAAAGTTTTTAAATTTTTGTATTTCTTTTTCTTGTTTTACTGCACAAGCTAAAATTTGCTGTAATATGTCAAATAGAAGTGCTAAAAATCAACTTTCTTCATTTTTTCCTGATTTTTAGGGGAAAATAATCTGGTCCTTTGATGGACATCAGGATGTCTAAACTTAGCTGCAGATTTTCTTTAAATGTCCTTGTTCAGACTGAGACTTTCCCCTTCTATTTCATGTTTGCTAAGCAATTGTATCATGAATGAATATTGAGTTTTGCCTAATGCATTTTATATATCTATTGATATGTTCATGGACTTTTTCTATTAGGTTCTTATATAGTCTATTAATACATTGAGCTGTATTGATTAACTTTGAGATATTGAACCTACCTTAGCAAATTAGAATATGAAGAGAATCTATTAAAGGTACTTTTTTCACAATCCACTTTCTGTAAAATCTGATGGTAGAAAATAAAAGCAATTTAGCAAGTATATGTCTATGTAGTTAAGACAGTAAGATTTTTATGTGCAGGTCTTCTTATGGTGAATTTAGTAGATATTTGGTAAAGAGTATCTATGATGGCTGTAATCTGTTGAGCCGTAGGCCAAATCTTGTTCAATTTTTTTGTGTGTGGTCTATAAGGTGCTTTTTAAAAGTTGAAATAGTGTCTGAAACTTAAATTTCAGATTTTAATTTTAATTCTGAATTTCCAGCTTTTCTTAGAAGCTTTCACAATGCTAAACCTCACTGCTGTGTGACATTAAGAGTCGAGTAGCAATAAGTACTATTTCACAAGGACTATATGGGTTCTATTTTACTATAGTAACCAGCATTTCCTGAGTAATGTTAGTAATTTATGCCATCTATCTTACTGCTGTAGGTTATGGAGTTTTCAGTTGCTGATCTAGAGTACTGGGTAAATTGAATGTTGTTTAGTATCTTTTTAATCCAAAATAGAATCTATAATTGTGAGATATCATTTAGTCTAATAGAATTTCTACTTTAAAAGTGAACATACGCTTTTGAAGTTAATAATTTTAGCAATTTTGAAGTAAATATAAACAGACATAGATACAGTTGACCTTTCAAAAACACAGGTTTGAACTATGCAAGGCCACTTATAAGCAATTTTTCTCTCTTTCACTGCTGAGACAGCAGTAGTGACTCCTTGTCATTCTACTCATGTGAAGACAACAAGGATATAGACCTTTAAAATGATCTACTTCCACTTAATGAATAGTATATATATTTTCTCTTCTCTATGATTTTTAAAATAATATTTTCTTTTCTCTAACTTCGTTTATTGTAAGAATATCATATATAATATGCATAATCTGTGTTAATCAAAGGTTTATGTTATCAGTAGGGCTTCTATCAATAGGAGGCTATTCGTAGTTAAGTTTTGGGGGAGTCAAAAGTTACATGTGGATTTTTTAACTGCATGGGAGTCAGTAGTCAACCCCTGTATTGTCCCAGAGTCAACTATAATTGATGTTACTATAGTTATGTGTATGAAGAGCTTTAAAAAGACTCATATCTTAGAAAAATGAAATTTATCTCTTGGAATTTACCTTGAGATGATTTTGAACATCCACAAAAATTTAATATCATGATTCTCATTGGCATTTAAAACAGCAAAAGTTTGAAAAAATGTTATGTTTTCAGAATACCATTGACATAAAATTTTCTTATAATTTCCAATTATTTTTAAGCTCCCAGGGAATGTCCTTTATTGTGTTACCAAAAGCTTGATGTAAACACAGAATAAAAAAACCACCAAAACAAAACAAAAAGCAAAACCTTGCTTCCATACTTGCAAGTATGGAAGCACAGAAGGTCAAAAAACTACTTCTGAGTTATCTATCACAGAAACAAATAACTGAGTTTCATATGTTCTCACTCATAAGCAGAAGTTGAACAATTATCAATATACAATAAGAAAGGGATTGGCAGTAGTGGGAAACTGCCGGTGGGGGGCCATACCTCATCGACAAGTGAACTTGCATAATGAACATTTGCATATCTAGTCCTGAATTGTACCCCATATCTTTAAAATTAGTTTTTTTTAAACAGCATAAAAAAACAACTACTACTTATCAGACCACTCTCTACCCTTGATTCAAGAGAACTTAGGGTCTTTGCGAAACAGAAACTTCCGTGGCTTTACTCTTTGGAATGGTAGAGAAATAGCAAGAATTGAAGCCCTTCCATTCCTTTCTTGAATTCTATTCAGAAATAATAAATGCAGAGGAAAACATGATTGAATACATATTTTCTAAAGAAAAAACATGATGTGTATAATTAGAGTTATGACAGGCCTTCTTAGAAGTGCAGGCCAGTAGATTTACGTCAATTATGTACAATGTTTCTATAGTGGAGGATTATACTCTGTCTCTGGAGAATAGCTGAAGTACTTTAACATCGAAATCAAAGAATCCACTGATGTTCAGCATATTCAGTCTGCCACATACAAGAAATTGGACTGGGATTGTATTCATCAATCTCTATTCTGTCATTTGAACAATCCACAAGTCTTATCTTTCAGAAAACCTCAGGCCTGGTTCCCTTTTTATTCAAGGAAAATTAATCTAAACAGAAATAGGTAAGAGCATAAGTACTATAGGAAAACTTTACACAAGAAAGTAACAGAAAAACATTGTCTTAAATATGTAGAAGAGTGTAATTTTATAAATGATTTACTAACATTAATTTAAAGTAATGTTTGTTTATTACTAAAAGCATAGGTGTATAGAGGTTGTATTCTTTGAGTTTTCACATTGCAGATAGTTTCTAAATATGTAATACTTTAAAATCATGACTTAAGAATTAATTACTTGACCTAAAATTTACTTTTTTTATAAGCTTCCATTTGTACCTTCTTTTTGTAGTAGTATTAAGTGGCTTCATTATTGTTGTTCATTATACTACATTGTGGTCAAATTTGAGGCCTCTAACATATCTATTTTATTCTTATGCAATTGAAATATTTTTATGAACTACTGCCTGATTCTAACAAGTTTATGGTTATTTGAAAATAGCGTAACTTCTTTGTTTAAGAGAAGTCAAGTAATAATATATCTTGCTAAATGTTATTTGAAATCTCCTCTGCATATTTTTAATGTTTCTACTTATATCAGTATCAGTTTCTCGACCACAAACATAAAAATGTCTTATTCTCCCTTACATCATATTAACAGTGTATCTCTTATAAATGCCACATAACTTTATTTTTTTCTATTTTAAACTTAGTTTAAAAGTTTTCATCTTGTAGTAGCGTAATTTGATTTCAGCAAATATATTGTTGATCACTGATATACTTGTTTTATTTAGCATTGTGTTTATTATACTTTCTTCATGTTTCTCTTTATTTTCTTTCTTATTTTATACTTTTAGTAAAGTTTTATATTCACTTTTTCTCCCAGTGATATGTTATCAGCTGTTATTTTTAATTTTATAACAAATATGTTTGAGGATATACTTATCTAAAGGCACAGATAAACATTGTGTATGTTTTTTCATAAATAAAACAGGACTAGTACTTGATGTGCCTTTGATTTGAAAATTATAGTTATTCACATACTTCTTTCATTAATGCTTATTCCCTTCATTTTGTCCCTTTAAAGCTCCTACTGTACTTTTCTTAGATATTTTATCTCTATTCTTAGATTTTTATCAGAGAATTAATTGGTTTTGCTCCTAATTTATATAATTAAAAATATAATTTTATCAATATCCATTCTTTTTAAAGATTTCTACAATCACATATTTTTATTACCAAGAGAATTTTCTTCTTTTTTGTTAACTTTTTCACAGCAGCTTAGTTTTTGTATTTTAAAAATTTTTTAAAGTCAATTTATTAATGTTTAATGTGACTAGTAAAATTCAAATTTTAAGACAATTTAGTATATAATACATAAAACATACAAAATCTGTTTTAATTGACAATATATGTTATTGGTAAAGCTTCTGGTCAACAGACTATTAGTAGTTACACTTTTAGGGAGTCAAAAGTCACATGCAAATTCTCAGCTATGCAGTTAGAGTGGCTGGGTTTGACACCCCTAATCCCTGCATTGTTCAAGAGTCAACTTCAGGTTGATGAATAACTTCTACCATAGTTTAAGATATAGAACACTTCAATTGCACAAAATGTTCCTTCATATATCTTTCCAGTGAAGCCCTTCCCCTTACTCCCAAGGCCTAGGCAATCACTTCTGACTTCTTTTTATAGAGAGTAGAATTCTCAGAATGTCATATAGATTGAGTCATACAGTATAAACCTTTTGGGACAAGTTTCTTTCATTTGATATGTTTTGAAAGTGTATTCATGTTGTTGCACAGGTCACAAGTTCAGCCCATTTACTGCTAAATAGTGGTAAATCATAGTTTTTTTTTTTTTAAATCTATTCACAGGTTATTGAACATTTAGATTTTTCCTTCTAGATTTTGACTGCAGGAATAGCTCAGACATATTATGGGTTTGGCTGCAATAAAACAAGTCACATTTTTTGTTGTTGTTGTTTCCCAGCGCATGTAAAATCAAAACCCCAAATGCCCATGCTGTAAGAGAAAAGTTAGACAAGTGGGACCTTATCGAACTAAAAACCTTCTGCAAAGCCAAGGAAACCATCAAGAGAGCAGGGAGACAACCCACAGAATGGGAAAAAATATTTGCCAGCTCTATATTTGACAAAGGCCTAACATCTAGTATCTATAAGGAACTCAAATGTGGCAAAAAGAAAAAAGCAAACAGCTCTATTAAAAAATGGGCAAAAGATATGAACAGACATTTCTCAATAGAAGACATATGAACAGACAACAGATACATTAAAAAGTGTTCAGCCTCACTAATCATCAAAGAAATGCAAATTAAAACTACACTGAGATACCACCTAACTCCAGTCAGAATGGTCATTATCCATAACTCAAAAAACAACAGATGCTGGAGAGGATGTGGGGAAAAGGGAACACTTTTACACAGTTGGTGGGATTGTAAAATAATACAACCTCTGTGGAAAGTAGCATGGCAATTCCTAAAAGACCTAAAAATTGACCTTCCATATGTCCCAGCAATCCCCCTTCTGGAAATATATCCAGAGGAACTCAAATAATTCTATGAAAAGATACCTACACATGCATGTTTATTGCAACACTAGTCACAATAGCAAAAACATGGAGCTAACTGTGCTGCCCATCGAAAGTTGACTGGATTAAAAAAATGTATTACATATACATGATAGAATATTATGCAGTCATGAAGATAGTCAAAATTAAGAACTTCACAGCAACTTAGATGGACTTAGAGTCTATAATACTGAGTGGTCTAACACAGAAACAAAGGCTTGAGTACCGCATGTTCTCACTCCTAAGTGGACACCGAACAATTATCATAATACTATAAGAAAGAGACTGGCAGTAGTGGGAAACTTCCAGTTGTGGGGGCACACTTCATCAATAAGCATACCTAATCTCAAACCAGGTGAAGTGGGGACCAAAATGAGACCCAAACTTTACCTGTACAATGGCCATTTGTCTACTTAACCCTGAATTGTACCCCACATCCTTAAAATTAAAAAATCTTTTAAAAGGTACATTTACCCTATACTGTAGTCTACAAATGAACAAAAGCATTTTCTTAAAAAAGTGCATACCTTAATTAAAAATGCTCTTGCTGAAAATTGGTGACACAGAGACACAAGGTGATAACATGTTGTTGGAAAAATGGTGCCAATAGAGTTGTGCAATGCATGGTTGACACAAAACTTCAATTTGTAAAAAACACAATGTCTGAGAAGCACAATAAAGTGAAGAACAATGAAATGAGATATGCTTGTATTATAAATAAACCTACAAGAAACATTCATATAATGATGTTTGTGTAGACTTATGTTTGCAAATATCTTGGCTAAATGCCTAGGATCTACTGCAGGGTTATTTAGTAAGTGTACAATTATGCTTATCAGAAACACTGCAATAGAATTTTGCATTTGTACCAACAATATAAGTGATTTCAGGTTGTTCTCCATATTAACCAGCACTTGGAGTGTCAGTTTTTTTACTTTTAGCCATTATAGTGGACGGTTAGTGATATTCTATTGGGTTTTCATAAAAATCCAATATAAGATCTATGTTCTAGATATGTTCTGGATTAAACTCCTTTGTCAGATATGTACTTTTCAAGTATTTTCTCCCAGTCAGTAGCTAGTCTTTTTATTTTCTGAGGAGAATCTTTTGAAGGATAGATTTCTAAAAAAAATTTTAGTGTGGTATCATTAATTCCTTTTCTTATATGGTTTGTAATTTGGAATTCTATTAGAGAAATCTTTGATTAAGCCAAGATTAGAACTTCAGCTCTTATATTTGAAAATATGATACATCTTGAGTTATATATTTTTACTGTGTGAAAAACATGTCAAGGTTTTTTTAATATAAACAACTTTCCAGCTCCATTTGTTGAAAAGACTTTATCTTCATCATTCAAATAATTTGGCACCCATATTAGATTTCTGTCACTGCTATAACCAAGTGTCACTACTTAGTGACATGAAATTATAGCCACTTATTTTCTCACAATTTTGTAGGTCAGGAGTCTGACATTATGTGGCTGAATTTTCTGCTTAGGGTCTTATTATGCTAAAATTAAAATATTTGTTGTGTCTATAGTTCTAATGCAAACTCAGAATCCTCTTCCAAGCTCACTGGTCATTGGAAGAGCTCATTTGCTTCTTATACTTTTCATACAGTTCTTTCTGTCTTCCAATCAGTAATGATTGGTCAAATCCTACTTACGTTTTGAAATGCTTTAACTTAATCTTTTGTTGTATCTCTGTTACATTCTCTTTTTCTTTAAGGGTTCATGTGATTCCAGGATAATCTTCCTATTTTAAGGTTAGCTGATAAGTAACCTTAATTACATCTGTATAGTCCCTATTGTCACAAAATGTAACAAAACCATACAGGTAGGCTAAATTATGGGGCCAGGGGCCAATATTATGGGGCCAAATTCTACCCACAACATCTTTGTTGTAAACCAATGAACTATATATTTTTGGCTCTTTTCTGTTCCATTAATCTATATGTCTATCTTTGTACCAATACTTTATTGTCTTTATCACAATTTTATAGTAAGTCTTATAATCAGAACGTATAAATCTTCTAATTTTTTTCTTTTAGAATATTTTTGACTATTTTAAGCCTTTCACATTTTGATATACAATTTAATGACATAAATTTATACTAAAAGAAAAGACTCTTGCCCCTATCTTGTTATATTGTTTCCTAAATATCTCTCTCTCTCTCTCTTTTTTTTTTTTGCTTATAATGTTGTAAATGACATTGTTATTTAAATTTTTATGGCCAATTTACCATTGCTAGTACATAGAAATACAACTTATTTTTGTATATTGACCTTGTACTCTGTAACTTTGCTACTTTTACTTATTAATTCTAATAGATTTTGTATAGATTCTTAGAAAATTGCCTACATAAACATATCATCCATTTAAAAGGACATTCTCCTTTATTCTTTTCCAACCCCCACGTGCTTTTTTTTTTCTTCTTATTTTACCGGCTAGGATTTTCAGTACAATGCTGAATATAATTAGTGACACCAGATGTTATTGTTTTCTTGCAATCTTAGGGAGAAAGGACAGTCTTTCACCATTAATTATAATATTAGCTATACATATTTCAAAGATTTTCTTTATCAAATTGAGGAAGTTCTCTTATATCCCTAGGCTGTTCAGAGTTTGTAATTACAAATGGAAGTTGAGTTTTAACAAAATTCTTCTTCCTGCATTTTTTTTTTTAGAAATAATGCATCATACCAAGTAAGTTCTATTTCAGGAAGGCAAGAGTATTTCAACAACAAAAAGAAAAAAAAACTATCATTCTACTTCATTAGGTTAACTGACTAAAAAAATTTTAAAAATATCTCATCATTTCAATATATGTAGAAAACTGTTTTTAACAAAATTCAACCTTCATTAATAATAAAAGCCCAGAAAACTTGGAAGAAAGGAGATTTTCTTCAGTTTGTTAAATAGCATGTATAAAAATAAATATAATATTCTAAAATTTTGATAAGAACTTTTGCCTCTTTAGCTTTGCCTTATAGTTTGATTTGATGGTAAAGTCTTTGCCTTAGAATAAAATCAACAAAACAAAAAGCTGGTTCTTTGAAAGAATAAACAAAATTAACAGACCTCTAGGTAGATTAACCAAGAAAAAGAGACAAAAGACCCAAATGAACACAATCAGAAACACAAAAGACCAATTTGCAACTGACCCCTGAGAAATACAAAAGATTATCAGAGATTACTATGCACACCTGCGTAGAAACAAATTCAAAAACCTAAATGAATTGGAGGACTTCCTGGCATCACACAACCTCCCAAGGTTGAAACAAGAGGAAATAGAGACTCTAAATAGATCAATAACAACTCAGGAAATTGACTCATCATAAGAAAACTACCTACAAAAAAAGCCAGATGGCATTCCAGTGGAATTCTACAAAACATACAAGGAAGAGCTGATACCAATCCTATTGAAAGTATTCCAGGCAATCAAGAAAGATAGAACTTTCTTCACATGATTTAATGACTCTAACAGCACACTGCTACCCAAGCCAGGAAAAGACCCAACAAAGAAAGAGAACTATCGGCCAAAATCCCTGATGAACATAGATGCAAAAATTCTCAACAAGATTATATAGAGCTGGACTCAGTGGCTCAGCCTGTAATCCTGTGCTTTGGGAGGCTGAGGTGAGTGGATTGCCTGAGCCCGCGGGTTCGAGACCCACCTGGGCAACTTGGCGAGACCTCATCTCTACAACAAACCAAAAAGTAGCTGGGCGTAGTAGTGTGCGCCTGTAGTTCCAGCTACTTGGAAGGCTGAGGCGGAAGGATCACTGGAGCCCAGCAGATAGAGGCTGCAGTGGCCGGGAGCGGCCACTGCACTCCAATCTGGGCAACAGAGTGAGACTCCAACTCAAAAAAAAAAAAATAGATTATAGTAAATCAGATCCAATAACACATCTCAAAAATTATTCACCATGGCCAAGTAGGCTTCATCCCCATAATGCAAGGCTGTTTTAACATCCACAAGACCATAAATGTAATTAAATACATCAACAGATGTAAAAACAAGAACCATATGATTATATCATTAGATGCAGAAAAACGTTTTGATAAAATCCAGCATCTATTCTTGATAAAAACCATGAACACCTAGGAATAGAGGGAACAAGCCTCAAAATAGTAAAAAATCATCTATGATAAACCCATAACCTGCATATTACTAAACTGACAGAAATTGTAAGCGTTTTCCCTGAAAACCAAAACAAGACAAGGCTGCCCACTCTCACCCTTCCTATTCAACATAGTGTTGGAAATCCTAGTTGGAGCAATCAGACAAGAGACAGATATTTGGGTAGCCAAATAGGAAAAGAGGGAGTTAAGCCGACAACATAATTCTATATCTGGAAAACCCAAAAGATTCTGTCAAAAAACTCCTTGCACTGATAAAGGACATTGGCCAAGTCTCAGTCTATAAAATCAATGTGCAAAAGACAGTCGCATTTTTATACTCAAATAACAAATAGGCAGAGAACCAAATAAAATGTACAATCCCATTCACAATAGCCATACACACAAAAAGAAATACCTTGGCATCTTCCTGATCAGAGAAGTGAAAGATCTTTACAATGAAAACTACAAAACACTGCTCAAAGAAATTAAAGAAGAAACAAATAAATGGGAAAATATCCCATGTTCATGGATTGGGAGAATTATCATTGCTAACATGTCCATCCTACCCAAGGCAATCTACAGATTCAACACAATGCCCATTAAATTACCATCATCATTCCTCCCAAATATGGAAATGACAATACAGAAATTCATATGGAAACAAAAACAACCACAAGTAACCAAAACAATCCTCAGCAAAAGAAAAACAGCAGGAAGTATTACACTTCCAGACTTTAAACTTTATTATAGGGCTACAATAATTAATATAGCCTGGTATTGGTACAGAAACAGGCATATAGACCAATGGAACAGGATACAGATTCTGGAAGCAAAACCTCAATTTCTCAACCAACTCATCTTCAACAAAGCCTTCACCAACAACCACTGGGAAGAGAAGCAATTACTTAGTAAGTGGTGCTGGGGAAACTGACCAAATGCAGAAGAATGAAACCGGACCCCTACCTGTTACCATATACAACAATCAACTCTAAATGATGAAAAAACTAATTATAAAACCTCAAACAATAAGAATCTTAGAAAACATAGGCAACATCCTACAGATATTGGAAAAGACAACCAATTCCTGATCAAAACCCTAAATGTCCATACAATAAGAGATAAGATAGAGAAATGGGACCTCATCCAACTTAGAAGCTTCTGCAAAGTAAAGTAAACCATCAAGAGAGCAGGGAGACAACCCACAGAATGGGAAAAATATTTGCCAACTTCTTATCTGACATAGGTGTAAAAAATCCAGGATCTACAAGGAACGTAAATGTGCCAAATGGAAAAAAAAACAAGCAGCCCCATTAAAAAGGGAGCAAAAGAGCCGGGCTCGGTGGCTCAGCCTGTAATCCCGTGCCTTTGGGAGGCTGAGGTGAGCGGATTGCCTGAGCCCGCGGGTTCGAGACCCGCCTGGGCAGCGAGACCTCATCTCTACAATAAATCAAAAAATCAGCTGGGCGTGGTAGCGCATGCCTGTAGTTCCAGCTACTTGGAAGGCTGAGGCGGAAGGATCGCCGGAGCCCAGCAGGTCGAGGCTGCGGTGGCCGGGAGCGGCCACTGCACTCCAGTCTGGGCAACAGAGTGAGACTCCAACTCAAAAAAAAAGGGAGCAAAAGACATGAATAGACACTTCAAAAGAAGACAAATGAGCAACCAACAGACATGTGGAAAAGTGCTCAGCCTCACTATCATAAGAGAAATGCAAATCAAAACCATACTGTGATACCACCTAACTCCTATAAGAATAGCCATCAACAATAAAACAAAAAACAGACGCTGGCAAGGATGCGGAGAAAAGGGAACACTTATACACAGTTGGTAGGAGTGCAAACTAGTTCAACCTCCATTCAAAACAGTGTGGTAATTCCTAAAGAACTAGAAATTGACCTTCCATACCACCCAACAATCTCCTTTCTGGGAATATACCTAAAGGAACGCAAGTCATTCTGCAAAAAATATACCTGGGGCATGTATGTTCGTTGCAGCACTATTCACAATAGCAAAAACATGGAACCAATCATGCTGCCCATCAAATGTGGACTGGATTTTTTAAAATGTAGTACATACACATGAAGGAATATTTCACAGCCATAAAGAAGGGGAAACCTATGGACTTCATAACGACTTGGATGGATTTAGAGTCTATCATAGTCAGTGATCTATCACAGAAACAAAGAAGTGATTACCACATATTCTCACTCATAAGTGGATCCTGAGCACTTATCATACTACAAGAAAGGGATTGGCAGTATCAGGACAGTGCTGTGGGAGGGGGACACATAAAATCAGTAAGCATGCCAGATCCTAATACAGGTAAAGTGAAGGTCAATGGGAGGCTCAAACTTCTCCTGTACCTAGACCACTTATGTACCCAATCCTGACTTGTGGCCCACATACCTAAAATAAATAAATAAAAAGATTAGTACCTATTTCTTGATTTCTTTTTTTTTTTAAATACAGGAGGTACATGTACCATGCAGCCATAAAAATAGTTTTACCTATTTGAATGTCAGGGTAATTCTGGATTTACATAGTGAGTTTGGACAGGCTTATTCCTTTTTGTTCCTGGAAACTATTATGTCAAATTGGTGTATCTTTTTCTTAGAAATTTGATAAAATTTCCTCATAAACTCTGTGTCCAAACTTTTCATTTTTTAAATTATGTATTTATTTTTAAAAAACATACCGTATACTGGCCATTCAGGTTATCTATTTTGTCTTAAATACACTTGGTGGTTGACATATTTCACAGAATGTGTTCATTTCCTTTAAGATGTTCAATTTATTGTTCTAGATAGGACTTCCTTAGTTTGCTTTTTTATTTGTTTGAGACTCTGAGATGGTGCCCCATTTCTGCGTAGAGGTTTTATTAATTTTATTATATTTTCAAAGGAACAGCTTTCAGTTGGATTTTGTGTATTGATTTTTTTCCCTACTTTCATGGTAACTTCTCATATTATTTCATTTTTTTCCACTTTCATGTTTAATTTGCTTTTTTAGCTTTTTAAAAAAGGAGACATAAATAATCAATTTAAGGCCATTCTACCTTTCTATATAAGCAGTTACCGCTTTGCATTTTTCTAATCTCTTTTTAGCTATGTCCCTAAAATTTTGTTATATCATATTTTTTTCTTATATTAAACTTACATTCTGATTTTTTCTTTTACATATTGGTTATTTAGAAGTGAATATTTTAATTCCACATATTTGAGGATCCTGTATGTATCTTTTTGTTACTGAGTTTGCAAATATTAAGGAATTTTCCAAATATTTTCTGTTAACTTTGTGACCATAGGTGTGTGTGATTTTATTTGTATTGAGAATTATTTTATGCTCCAAAACATTGTCTACTTTGATGAAAGTTGCATGTATCTTTGAAAAAAAATGTGTACTACGCTGTAGATAGGTCTATAAATATCAATAGACCGTTTGTTTTATAATGTTGTTCAGGTCTTCTATTTCTTTACTGATTTTTTTTTCTCGATGTTTTCTTTCATTTACTGGGAGAAAAATATCAACAACTCCAACTATAACTGTGAATCCATTTCTTCTTTGAGTTCTATCAAGTTTTGCTTTATGTAGTTAACATTGACATTAGTTGCACACAAATTTACGATTATCTTACTTTCTTAATGAGTTGAATAAATGATTTTTTTCATTATGTGATTTTTTTTTTAAATTTTAGAGTTGTTGGGTACAAGTGAGATTTTACTACATAAGTAAGTTGCATGCAAGTGAAGTTTGGACTTCTATCTGGCCCTTTCTCCCCTAATAGTGGACCAGGTACCCATTGTGTTGCCATATACCCCTCTGTGTCTTTTGTTCCTCCCTCCCACAGCAGTGCCAGTGTCTGCTGATCCTACCCTTGTGGTCATGTGACCAGTGATTAGGACCAGCTTATGAGAGACTACATGCAGTTTCCAGAACTATCACATAAATAAATATCTTTACCCTGATAATTTCCTTACTCTGAAATATACTTTTTTTGGCACAGTGTATCAATCTGACTCTGTTTGGTTTAGTACTTGCATAATATATCTTTTTAAAACTATTTTATTCTGTATCTTTATTTTTCAAGTTGGTTTCTTAAAGACAGAATATAGTGATCTTGTTTTGATATAGAATGTGAAAATATCTATACTTTTACTGAACTCTTTAAGGCACTTATATTTAGTGTAATTACTGATACAGTAGCATATTTTTACAGTGGAACTTAAACTACCATTTGGCTATTTGTTTTCTATTTATCCAATGTAATCTTTGTTCTTCTTTTTCCTATTTTCTTATCTTATTTTAGAGTAAAAAGTATATTTTATGATTATATTTAATCTTCACCATAGAGTGTTAGTTATGCTTTTTAAAAAAATTGTTAGTGCGTACTTAAAATTTTTCAACATATATCTTTAATAGTCACAGCCAAATAGTATTTTTACCTTTTCACATATAGTACAATCAACTTAAAAGAAAAAATTTCCAATTCTTCTTATCTATTCATTTCTTTAAGTTAGAGCTTAAAGTTTTAATAAACTTAAAAATATTTAGAGAAGTTTTAGGTCCACAGCAAAATTGAACAGAAATTATAGAGTTCTTATGGTCCCATATACACTAACCTTCCCCATCATCATCCTGTACCAGATTCCATTTATTTTTAGTTATTGTGATATAATTTACTTTTACATCTGTTTTAATCCCCATGATACACTGTTAATCAATTATACTTTAGACTGTCAATTGTCATTTAATATAAGTTTGTATGAATGTTAAGACATGCATAAATTTGTGTACCAGCAACATAATTAGAACATAGAGCAGTTCCATTAATACCCCCCCAAAATATTCCCTCATAGTTTTCCTTTGTAGTTACATTCTTCCCCCATAGTATTGGTAACCACTGATGTGTGTTCTCCATCCCTGCAGTTTTGTCTTTTCATTAATTTGTTATAAATAGGACTAGACTTCTATCTAAATTGGCTTCTATCACTAGGTTAAAAAAAATGTTGACATTTGCCCAAGTTGTTTCATGTATTGATAGTTTATTGTTTTATATTTAGATAAATAGTGGGTGTGCCACTATCTATTTATTGGCTCACCAAAGAACATTTGAGCTGTTTCCAGTTATTAGTGATTATGAATGAAAATACTATACATATTTGTACAATGTCTTTTGTGCAAACATAAGTTTTAGTTTTTCTAGGTTATATGCTTAAAAATGGAATTGTAGAGTAATATGTGTGTATTTATTTTTATAAGAAACTGCTAAACTGTCTTCCAAAATGTCTATGCATTTCCACCAAAAATATATGAGTTCAAGTTGTTACACATCCTCACCAGTATGTTAAATTTTTAGAATGTTTTTATTTTATTCATTTGTTAGGGATGTCTATCTCACTGTGGTTTTAATGTGTAATGCCCTAGTGGCTAACGATCCTGAATACTTTTTAATGGGCCTATTTGCCTTCTATGTTTCTCCTTTGGTCAAATGAGTATAAGATTTTTACCTAGTTATTAATATGATTGTTTAGTTTCCTTACTGTGGAGGTTTGAGAGCCCTTGTATGTTATAGATGTAGGGTTTGGTTGAATATGTAAATATCAAAGATTTTCTCCCATTATTTTTTTCTTTTCATTGATTTTTCAGTGTCTTTCTAAGAGCAAAAGAGCTTATTTTTGATAAAGTTCAATTTTTAAAGTCACCACTTGTAAGAACTCTGAACTCAAATTTTTTAAAAAAGTGTTTTAGTATTTTTCCAAAAAATTTTATTATTTTATATTTTACACTAAATTCTAGGCTTTATTTTGAGTAAATTTTTGTATAATATATGAAGTTTAGATTAAGGTTTATTTTATTCTTTTGCATTTAGATATCCAACTGTGTCAGCCTCATTTACTGACAAGACTGCCCTTTTAGAATTAAATAGGCATTCCATCTTGGTAAAAATCAATTGATAATATTTGAGTAGGTCTATTATGGACTCTAGTTTGTTCCATTGTTCTATCTAATTAGTTCATTTCAAATTACACTTGTTTTGATTACTTGTAGTTTTCTTTCAGGAAACTCTAGTTTTCTGTCTCTGTGTTTCACCTTATGATTTTTTTGTTGAAAACTATACTGTGGTAACTCTGGAAATCATACATTACCTACAAATGGGGTGATTCAGTCTTATCTGCTGTATACTTCTTGTGCCTGTACCTGCATGCAGAACCAGTGGGAAGATAGCAAGAAGAAAATTAGAAAGTGGAGAGATTTGTCTTATGCTGTTGAGTTCACAGTTTCCCTGGAGAGGATGGTTCTCTCTCTATCTGATTTGTGGGTGCCTGTGGCTTCCAGATGCAGTTTCTGTTACTGTCACCATTGTCACCACCACAGGACTGCCTGGTGCTGAAATACAAGTGAATGAAGAAAAAAGAAATAAAAAAGAGACTTTTTCAAATCTCTCTGCGAATTTGAGATCCATATTCCCACTCCTAGATTTAGAACTAGAGAGATCTGAGCTTTCACTATCCATCCTGATACCCACTTCTTGGTTTTGGGTTACTTTGAGTCCTGGCTGGAGGATTTGGGAGGAGAACAATGTCAAACACACTGCCAGATTAGTAGTGCTTTAAATTATGTTTACCCCCCCCAATATATATGCTGCTCTTTAATTTTCTGAGTCTTTCAAAAGCTGATCCATAAATTCATTTTCGTTTTTATATCTACATTTAATTGAAATCTGGTAGAGCGTAATTTCTCAATCTTATTCAGAACTGGAATAGATCAATCTGTTGTCTTTTAAAGAGATTAAAAATAATCACTGAATTCACTCAAGAATGTCCTTTTTTAATTAACAACTTTAAAATGATGTAAAACATGTGTTTTGTATATATACATACAAAAAATGCATTACAATGAAATGACTAAATCAAGATATTTAACATATACATTACCTCACATGTTTATCACTTTTTTGTGGTAAGAACACTTAATATCTATCATTTTAGCAGTTTTTAAGTATACAATATACTGTTATTAACTATAGTCACCATTATGATTTAGTCACCAAGATCTCTTGAACTTTTTCTTCCTAACTAAACTTTTTTTTTTACTGTTTTTGAACCAGCATCTCTTAATTCTCTCTACCCACAGCCTCCTCTAACCACCATTTTACTCTACTTCTATGCTTTCTGCGTTTTTAGATTGCACATATATGTGAGACTCTGTGTTATTTGCCTTTTTGTGCCTGGCTTATTTCACTTAACATAATGTCCTTCAGGTTAAACCATGTTGCCAATGACAAGATTTCCTACTTATAAGGCTGAATAGTACTCCATTGTATGTATATGCCACATTTTCTTTATCCATCTGCTGATGGACCCGGAGGGTGATTTCCTATCTTGGCAAGTGCAAAGAATGCTGCAATGAACATGGTGGTACAGATATAATTTTGGCATATTAATTTCCTTTGGATATAAACTAAATGCAGTCAGTTCTCGTGTATCCACTGGCTCCATATTCACAGATTCCAACAGCAGACGAAAAATATTTTCTTATAAAAACAAAAAATAGCAAAACAATCATAAAAAAATTATAAAATAGACTATAGCAACCATTTACATAGCTTTTGCATTTTATTAGATATTACATGTAATCTAGAAATAATTTAAAATGCATGGGAGGATATGTAAAAGTCATATACAAATATTATGCTATTTTATGCAAGGTACTTGAGCATCTGTGGATTTTGGTGACCATGAGAGGTCCTAAAGTCAATCTCCTACAAGTATCAAGAGATGACTGCAGTGTTATTGCTGTGTGTCATATGGTAGCTATATTTTTAAGCTTTTGAGGAACCTTCATACTTTTTCCCATAAAGGTTATGCTAATTTATATTCCCACCAACATTGTACAAGGGTTTCCTTTTCTCCATATCCTCCCCAACACTTATATTTTGTCTTTTGTTAATAACCAATCTAATAGATGTGGGAGTAATATCTTATTGTGGTGTTAATTCAGATTTCCTTGATGACTAGTGATGTACAGTATATTTTAATGTCTTCAAAGGTCATTTATGTGTCTTCTTTTGAGAAATGTCTGTTCTGGTCCTTAACCTGTTTTTTAACTGGGGTGTTTGCTTTGATATCATTGAGTTGAGTTCCTTATATATTTTGGATATTAGTCACTTAGCAGATATATGGTTTGCAGATATTTTCTTCTAATCTATAGGTTGTCTCTTTACTACCTTTTTGTTTGTTTGTTGCTGTGTAGAAGCTTTATAGTTTGATGTAATAGCATTTGTCTATATTTTCTTTTGTTGCCTGTGATTTGGAATAATATCCAAAAATCATTGTTCAGACCAATATGAATGGGCTTTTTCCATGTTTCCTTCTAGTGGTTCCATTGTTTCTGGTCTTGCATTTGTGTCTCTAATTCATTTTGAGTTGATTTTTTTATGTGGTGTAAGATGATGGTCTAATTTTATTCTTTGGCATCTGAATAATCAGTTGATCTCTGTCTTGAGAATCAATTGAACATGTATGAGTTTATCTGAGCTTTCTGTTATCTTCCATTGGTTAATAAGTCTGTCTCTATGCCAGTACCATGCTGCTTTGATTACTATGGCTTTATAGTAGATTTTAAAGTCAGATAGAGTGATGTCTTCAACTTTGTTCTTTTTGCTTAAGATTTCTTTGATATTTAGGCTCTTTTGTGGTTCCATGAAAACTTTAGGATTTTTTTTTTTCTATTTCTGTGAAAAATGTCATTGGAATTTTGGTAGGGATTATGTTGAAGCTATAGAATTGCTGTGGATGGTATGGACATTTTAACAATATGTTTCAATATGTGAACATGAAATGTCTTTTTTATTTATTTGTATCTTCATTTTTATCTTCTTTTTTTTTTGAGTTGGAGTCTCGCTCTGTCGCCCAGACTGGAGTGCAGTGGCACGCTCCCAGGTACTGCAGCCTCGACCTGCTAGACTCAGGTCATCCTTCCATCCCAGCCTTTCAAGTAGCTGGAAAATTAGCCACCATACCTGGCTAATTTTTTGACTTGTTGTAGAAACGAGGCCTTGCCAAGTTTCCTAGGCTGGTCTTGAATGCCTGAGCTCAGGCAATCCTCTCACCTCCACCTCCTAACGTGCTAAAATTATAGACGTGTCACCATGCCTGACTTTTATCTGTGTTTTATAGTTTACGGTATATAGATCTTTCATCTCCTTACTTAAATGTATTCCTAAGTATTTTATTTTTTGTAGGTATTGTAAATTAAATTATTTTCTTCATTTCTTTTTCAAAATTTGCTGTTAGTGTTTTTAGAAATGTTACTGATTTTCTAATGATTTGTACGTAATTTTGTATGTTAATGTGTATCCTGCAAGATTACTGCGTTATTTCAGCAGTTTTTGGGGAAAGGCTTGAGGGCCTCCTATATACAAGATTATGTTGTCTGCAAACAGAGACAATTTAACTTCTTCCTGTTTGGATACTTTTATTTATTTTTCCTTTTTCTAATTTTTCTGGCCAGGACTTTTAGTTCTATGTTAAATAGAAGTGACAAGAATGACCATCCTCGTCTGGTTCCTGATCTTAGTGGAAAAGCTCTCAGTTTGTCTTCATTGAATATGATGTTAGCTGTGGGTTTGTCATATATGGCTTTTATTGTGTTGAAGTGTATTTTTTGTATACCTAATACGCTGATAATTTTTTTAAACAAAAAAGACGGTCAAATGCCTTTTCTATATCTATTGAGGTGATCATATGATTTTTGTCATTCATTCTTTTCATGTGATGTATCACATTTATTGATTTGTGTGTATTGAATTGTCTGTGCATGCCTGGGATAAATTGATTGTGGTGGATAACCCTTTTAATGTACTGTTGAATTCAGTTTATTAGCATTTTGTTGAGAATTTTCGCATTAATAATTATGAAGGATATTGATCTGTAATTTTCTAGTTATACTATTATCTTTGGTATTAGGATAATTCTAGCCTCATAAGATAATTAGAAAGTATTCCTTTCTCTTTAAATTATTTTTGGAAGAGTTTGGGAAGAATAGTATTATTCCCTCTTTAAATGTTTGTTGAAATCCAGCAGTGAAGTCATCAGATCCTTGGATTTTCTCTGATGGAAGACTTTTTATTGATGATTCAATCTCCTTACTCATTATTGGTCTGTTCACTTTTATATTAATTCATGATTGAGTCTTTGTAGGTTGTGTCTAAGAATTTGTCCACTTCTTCTAGGTTATCTAACTTGTTGGCATATAGGTGTTCATAGTAGTGTCTTATGACATCTTGAAATTCTGTGGTACAGGTTGTAATGTCTCCTCTTTTTATTTCTAATTTTATTTATTTCAGGCTTCTCTCTCTCTTTTTTTAAAGTCTACCTAAAATTTTTTATTTATTCCAAAACAAACTCTTCGTTTTGTTTACATTTTTAGGGTTTTTTTTTCTAGTCTTTGTTTCATTTTTCTTTGTTCTAATTCTCCTATTTTGTTCTTCTTTTTCTAGCTCTTTGGTTATAACATTATGTTGTTTATTTGAGATTTGTCTTTTTTTTGATGTAGGTGTTTATTGCCATAAACTTTCCTCTTAAAACTGCTTTTGCTACATTCTACAAGTTTTAGTAAGTTGTATCCCCGTTTTCATTAATCTCAAGATATTTTAAAATTTTTCTTTAAATTTCTTCTTTAGCCCATGGCTTGTTTAGGAAAAAGCTGTTTAATTTTCATGTATTTTGAAATTTTGTAAATTTCCTCTTTCTATTGATTTTTAGTTTCATACCATTGTGGTTGAAAAAGATACTTGATAATGATTTCAATTTTCTTAAATTTGTTAAGACTTCTTTTGTGGCCTAACATATCTATTCTACTGTTGGATGGAAAGTTCTGAATGTGTCTATTAGTTTAATTTGGTCTAAAATATAATTCAAGTTAAATATGTCCTTGTTGATTTTCAATCTAGATGATCTATTCACTTTTGAAGGTGCTATATTGAAGTCCCCTAATATTATTGTACTGCAGTCTATATCTCCATTCAGTTTTATTAATACTTTATCTATTTAGGTGCCCTGATCTTGAATGCATATATTTTTTTAACTGTTATCTCTTTTTAACGAATTAACTCCTTTGTGATTGTATCATGACCCTCTTTGTCTTATTTTACAGTTTTAGACTTAATGTCTATTTTATCTAATATAAGTATAGCTACCCCTGCTCTCTTTTGGTTTTCATTTGCATGGACTGTCTTTTTTTATCCTTTCACTTTCAATCTGTGTGTGTTTTTAAAGATGATGTAAGTCTTTTGTAGACAGCATATATGAGGGGAACCCAAAGAACTGGAATTATTTTTTGGAGTTCCCGTCTTTTGTAGTACAGCCTTCCCCCACAAGGTGAGTGTTCTAGGAACCCACTGGCATCAGTGCACCAACTAATATTGTTGTGAGAAGCTATATGCAGCTTCAGTGAATTTTTTTTGGAGGTTTTTTTCGATGTGTTTACCTATGTCATTATGAGTGATTTACGAGTGCACTTACCTACACAATGCTGAGTGTTCAGCAGTTTTTGACCAGAAACAGCATGACCCATGTGCCCAACCCTTCTTATTCACCTGATCTTGCCCTGAGTGCCTTTTTTTGTTGTTCCTCCAATGAAATAACTCCTCACAAGGAAACATTTTGCCAATATGAAAAGGTGAAACAAAAATGGTAGAAGCTCTAAAAGGCAACGAAATTGCTGAGTTCAAAAACTCTTTTGAACAGTGGGAAAAGCATCTCAATAGGTGTACTGCAACAAATGGAGAGTACTCTGAAGATAACAAGTTTAAATGTGTAAGAATAAATCCACAACATTTTATAAATAAATTCCAGGTTTCTTTGGATTCCACCTCATAGTTTAGTCTTGTTTTTATTTGTTTTTAATCCATCCATGATTTTGATTGAAGATTTAACCCACTTATATTCAAGGTAATTATTGATAGGTAAGAAATTACTACTGCCATTCTGTTAATTGCTCTCTGGCTGTTTTATAGATCTTTTGTTCCTTTTTTTCTCTCTGGCTGTCTTTCTTTGTCATTAGATGATTCTCACTACTAGTGTGCTTTAATGCTTACCTTTTATCTTTTGTGTCTCTCCTATAGGTTTTTGCTTCGCAGTTACTGGTAGGGCTTGCATAAAGGCCATATATAGTTATATATAAGCCCTACTTAATTATAGCCCTTGATGTCATCCAGTAACAACATAAAGAATATCTTTTTAACATTAGCTTAAATAGCTTGACTATGATGCTTCTTTGTTTTGTTTTGTTTGGTGTTTTTTTTTTTTAATTCATGCTTGAGTGCTCTGAAATTTTAAAATCCATGATTTTTTTACATCTCACTAACTTTAAAAATTTCTAGCAACTCCCTCTTTAAATATCTCTCTGATTAATTCTCTTTTTTTTCTGAAATTTCAATTACGTGTATGTTGAACCACTATATATTTTCCATAGCTCTTGTACTATCTGTTCTAGTTTCTCACTCTTTATCTTTTTGCTTTTCCATAGAAATAATTGATATTAAACTCACATTGCTTTGGAGAAAATATATTTCTCAGAACTTATTGAGAGTGGAAACCGTGGAGGAAGTCTCAGTCATTAATCTTTCATCTTAAAGGGTCTCACAGCTAAAGAATCAACGTATCAAACACCAAGCAAGAGGTAAAGAGGTGAAGAAATACCTATCTATCTCTCTACTCAAATTCCAATATCTTATTAGTAACTTCAAGTGACTGAATACAACTGCAATCAGCTAGCAAGGAAGTTAAGGTAATATACACTAGGAGTCATCTTCCAGAAATATAGAGCTATGTAGAAGAAAGTAAGAAATGAATGAAGGAGATAATGGAATTGTCACCCATATCAATTTGAATATATAAAATAACATAATAGCATAGCTTAATTTGTATTACTCTTATTATGGTGGAGGTTATGTTTATGAGCTATATTTACTTGCTTTCTTGAGACGGTTCTTTTTCCAATTTTCTTTATAGACAGAAACAATGTTCGGCTCTTAGTATATATTTTCATATAAAATATTCTATAGGAGTTTTTACATATAAGTATGTGTGTGTGTGTGTGTGTGTGTGTGTGTGTGTGTGTGTGTCCGTATGGGATCTGACAATTGAGTTCATGAACTTGCCACTGTGCAATTACATTACCAGCACGGTACAAACAACTCAGTAAGGTCTCATTATGTTGGTATATCAGTGTCTCACACCTGTGTTCATGTTGACATGTGGCAGTTTCCTGCTGAGTGGCATTCATTATTGTTGCTGCATGTTTTTGTGTGCAGTCATGAGAATCTTGAAACTTGAATTAGAGCAACAAACATTAAATTTCTTGTTAAACTTGGCACGAATGTAAGTTAAATCAGGCACATGTTAGTCCAAGTTTATGGGGATAATGCCATGATGAAAGCAGCAGTGTACAAGTGGATCAAGCATTTTTCTGAGGGGAGAGAAAGCATCATTGATGAGGAGAGGGCAAGTTGGCTAGTAACAAGCAGAGCTGAAAAAAACACTGCAAAAATTTGTTAAATTGCATATCAAAATCATTGACTGTGAGAAGAACAGCAGACCAAATAAACTTTTGATAGAACAAGTTAGAAAAATCTTAACTGAAAATCTTGGCATGAGAAAGATGTGTGCTAAAATGTTCCTGAAGGAGCTTGTGCATCATGGCAATGCACTAGCTCACACAGCACTATCTGCAAGAGAGTTTTTAGCCAGTAAACAAATACCTGTATTGGAACAATCTCCCTATTCACCTGATCTGGCTCCCAATGACTTTTTTCTTTACTCGTAGATAAAGGAAATATTGAAAGGAAGACAATCGGGCTCGGTGGCTCAGTCTGTAATCCTGCACCTTGGGAGGCTGAGGTGAGTGAATTGCCTGAGCCTGCGGGTTCGAGACCCACCTGGGCAACTTGGTGAGACCTCATCTCTACAATAAATCAAAAAAATCAGCCGGGTGTGGTAGCGCATGCCTGTAGTTCCAGCTACTTGGAAGGCTGAGGTGGAAGGATTGCCGGAGCCCAGCAGGTTGAGGCTGCAGTGGCCGGAAGGGGCCACTGCTCTCCAGTCTGGGTGACAGAGTAAGATTCCAACTCAAAAAAAAAAGAAAGGAAGACATTTTGTTGACATTCAGGACAATAAGGGCAATACAATGACAGCACAAATAGCCATTATAGAAAGAGTTCCAAAATTGCTTTGTTGGATAGAGTAGGAACTGGTATCAGTGTATCGTTTCCCAAGTGGAGTACTTTGAAGATGACCATAGTGATATTCAACAATAAGCTATGTAGTACTTTTTCTAGGATGGGTTCATGAACTTAATTACCAGTTCTCATATGTTTTCCATAAGGTCACATAACAAACTCCTACAAACATGGTGACTTAAAGCAATAAAAATGTATTCTCTCTTGGCTGTCAGCAGTTCTTGGCATTCCTTGACTTATCACTCCATCACTCCAATCTCTACCTCCATCTCCACATGACCTCTCCCTCTGTGGTCTAACATATAATCTAGTCTACTGTTGGATGTCAATGTCTTCTCTTCCCTGTGTCTCAATTAGTCCTCTGCCTTTCTCTTATAAGGACACAGGCCAAAGAATTTACAGCTCAACCAGGTAATCCAGAATGACCTCCTCATTTTAAGATTACTAACTTAGTAACATATGCAAAGCCCCTTTGCTAACAAAGTAATATTCACATGTTCTAGGAATTTTGTATGAATATATTTTTTGAAACCATGTTTTGGCATACCACTAATTTTTACATGAGAGAATTTCAAAGTTTGTGGAAACACTGAATTAAAAGATCAAAAATATAAACTTTATTTCTCAGCATAATCTTCATCAAGGTCAAGACACTTTTGCAAGCAATACCAGTCATTTAATCTATTTCTAAAAATCTGATAGTCCTGGGAATTTAACCATCTCAATGCAATCTTTATTACATTGTTAACTGAAGAAAAATGGATGCTCTTTTAATATTGTTTTAAGATTACTAAACAAAAAGAAATTTAAAGGGACCAAATCAGGACTGTAAGGTAGATGCCTAATGATTTCCCATCAAAACTCACAAAATTGTCCTTGTTTGAGAAAGGAGTACTGCTGTGGTGGAGGATTCCCTGGTGAAGCTTTCCCAGGCATCTTTCTAGTAAGACTTTGGATAACTTTCTCAAAACATTCTCACAATAAGCAGATGCTATTGTTCTTTGGCCTTCTAGAAGGTCAGCAAGCAAAATGCCATGAGCCTCCCAAAAAATTGTTCTCATGACCTTTGCTTGTCTACTTTTGCTTTGACTATACAACTTCCACTTGTAGGTAGCCATTGCTTTGATTGTGCTTTGTCTTCAGCATCATAATAGTAAAGCCATGTTTAATCTCCTGTTACAATTCTTCTACACAAGCTTCACCATAAACTTGATGCTTGTCCTTGTTTCAATTTTAGCAAAATTCATACTGCTCTAATAGGGGCTCTTTTCAAACTGATGTCTTATCCTTCTTAGTGCTTCAAACTGCATCCTGTTCAGATGCATTATAAAAAGTTAGCACATGTTTATTTTGGTTCAAAAAATTTTGAATCCTAGGCATAGTTTTTCCATAATATGTATTTTCCATTAACCTTTTTTGAAATCATCTTATATATCTCAAGTAAGTCCACAAATTATACCACTGTGTACTTTTATTCTTAACCTATATTTTTGTCCACTTGATGTGTTATAACATGAGTATGTGAATTAAAATATCTGAGTTGAGTGTTTTTATTTATCCTTGAGTGTTCTATAATTTCTGCTTCATTAATATTGTTGCTGAATTATCTGGTACACACAAATTTAAAATTGTCAGTTTTCATGTGTCATACAGTTTATTGTTATAAAATGTCTTTCTTTTTCTTATAATTTTTACACTGAGTTCAAATGTCTGATATTGTCAACCCCTGCTTTATTTAGTTGACTTCATCTAGTTTATCACTTTTCAATCTTTACTTTTCAATTATTATATTTATTTATTTACTTATTTATTTATTTATTTTTGAGTTGGAATCTCATTCTGTCACCCAGGCTGGAGTAAAGTTGTCATGCTCATGGCCACCACAGTCTCGAATGCTGGCCTCAGGCAACTCTTCCTCCTCACCCTTCCAAGTAGCTGGAACCACAGGCACACACCACCATGCCAGGCTGATTTTTTTTATTTATTGTAGAGATGAGGTCTTGCCAAGTTGCTTAGGCTTGTCTCGAACCTGTGGACTCTGGCAATCCTCTCTCCTTGGCCTTCCCAAAGTACTGGGATTATAGGCGTGAGCCATGGCGTCCAGCTAATTGTTTTGTTTTAAATGTATATTTTAATATGTAACATAAAGCTTTATACTTTGACCAATGTGAATCAGTAGCTTAATGAATTGATCAGATAAATTATATGTTTTATGTTATTTACATGTATTTTTGTGATAATAATATCAATATCTTTTGGAGCATATGTACTTATTTGCCTGACAGGTAGATTTGATCATAATAATTATATTCATTATTATATTTTCTATTATTTCTAAGTGTATCAGACCCCTTATACAATTTCGTATCTTTCAAAATTCATTTGTCTCTTGTTCCAATCTACTGCTATAAATGAATCCCAAACTGACTTTATTTTGACACAATCCCACAGTGTCTCAGTTCATCTCTCATTCTGCACCAATTGCCTGCTACCTCAAGCTTTCACTGCTAATTCCACCATGGCATCCTGCTAGAAACTTATGCATAAGAAATCTGGAATCATTCAGTTTTAGTTGATTTTGTTTTATCTTTTGGTATCGCAGTTGTATTGTTTTACATAACTATGCCTGATACTAGATTTGTTTATTTTACCTCATACCTTTTCATCTGCAATTTTAAAGATGATAAAATTATATATATATACCATCTTTAACCTTCTTTTCCATTTTCCTCATACCTATTTTTAGTCAAGTATTATATGGGAAGTTAAACATGCCTATATTCTGTTTGTCACCATGATCTTCCTTCTGTTTTAATCTTTCTTCTGTATTTAAATAGATTCACTATTCCCTGCCAAGCCTTTTCCTGGAGTTTTTTGTCATCTTCTGTTTGGTTGATGGTTGTCCTCTTGTAGATTCAAAAGGGAATCATGAAAACTACACGGTTTCCAAAGTTTCTGGATATTTACAAGTATATTCAGCTTTTATGCAATTATTACAATTTCATTTGCTTATAAAATACATTGGTCACTCTTTCTCTGAGGATTGTGCAGAAGCTGCTTCAATATATCTGTGAGAGTCTCTATATATGTTTCCCTATACATACCTATTTATTTAGCCTAGATGTCCAAAGAATTCATTTACAGTTGTTGATATTAAGAATATTTTTTCTACCAAAAAATCTTGTTTAAGTTTTTAAGCTTAAGGATTCTGTTCTTCAATTTTATATTTAAATATTAGTCTGTGCTTTTTGTGTAGTCAAATTATGTGTATACCACATATCCTTTGTTACCTATTCCTATTATTTTCTCTCTAATTCTGTTAACATTTTTATTCATTTCTATTTTATTTTCTAGGCTTTTCAATTAATATTCTTTGTGATCCTAAATTTGTATTTAACAGTGATTTCTTTCCCCCATTGTCTTTCTTAAGTGAAGGCCTCAGAAGCAGCCCAGGAAGCAAATTTCTTTCTGACCTTCTCTTTCCCTTCTGTCTCTCAATGCTCATTTTCTCCCAAGAAAAGATAAAGACACTAGAATCCCTTTTCCCCAAGGCAGTTAGGTCATTGAAACCAGAACTCCTTTTATTCAAAGCCAATCATAAAACCTAAAAATATTACTCTAACCTTTACCCTTTTATGTGTAAGAACTGGCCATAAAGAAGTTCTCTGACCTACTTAGTTTAATGGTAGGTCATAAGACCCCCAGTTCAGAAAGTGTCCTGCCCCACACCCAGAAGAAGGAATGCCGCACAGAGAGGCCCAAGAAAAATCTGAACAGACAGGCCTTCTTGGGTTCCCACTTCAGTCTATTCCCATTAAGTCATATTCTTTTTGTCTAATCACATTTCTACCCCTATTCATTCTTCGAATCTAAGCACAAAAATAGACAGTTTTCCTGGGGTCTTAGGGTCTTCATTCTGAAAGTCCTGTGTCATATAAACTATGATTAAACATATTTGTTATGCTTTTCTCCTGTTAACCAGCCTTTTGTTACATGGTTGTTGGCCGTGATAATCCTTTTGATAAATGAAGAAGGTATCATCCCTTTTCACCCCTACATATATCTATTTACACGTCTTTTCTACAATATATTTTCTGACCTCTTCCAAATGACATTTCATCCTCACTTATTGTCCCACTATATTTTCTTTAAACTCTTATAAATTTTATGTTTGCCTTTGTTTCACAAAGGGTGTTGATGAAAATTGTTTTGTTTTGTCTTTGTTTACGTTCATTGAAAAATGTTAGTTCAAAAATTTCTTCTTCTTTGTGACAACATTTTTCTGATATTTTTCTTCTGCTATCTCGTTTCCATATTCATCTGAATATGTTCTATGCTGTTATATTTTGGATTCCTCATCTTTGAAGGAGAAAAGTTATTTCTGGACCACCTTTTTATAGGAATCTCTGGGGAGAGGTCTATGGCTGTCTTCCAGGCTGGCAGCACTTTTCCATAAGATGCAGGATGTAGTGTGTGAATTCTTTCAACTTTCCTCCTCCCCATCCAATGGTAATATGAAGTATAGAACTGTCCACAAGACAAAGTCTCCTTTTTTGTCATGATACAAAAATCAGCAGCTTTCAGAGAATGTGATATACTGTGTTATAATATCCCATGCATCTCATCCTCCCCTCTTTATCAGAATAAAATGGGTCCAGGGAAACTTTTTCTAGTGTCAGCCATTTCACATATTTATTCTGTGGCAAACAAAGCATTTTTGTTCAATATTATAAGGTGTTTCACTCACCTTGGAAAAGTCTACATTTTTCACTCTTTCTGAGCTTTGAGGAAAAGGACGTACTTGAACACCTTTCTTACCACTCATGTAGGTGATCTTTTTGCTCATTTTATAGTTTAGGCTTTCAATTTCCTTCAATGATGCAGTTCATGTATGTGTATTCTGTTCAAATTGCTTGTGATTGATTTAAGAAATAGAGTTGGGGGATTTAATAAATAGATGTGGTGATATTCAACTTTTGTGTAAAGGCTGTTATTTTATCATAGGTACAGAGGCTTGAGTTGGTTAGGGTCCCCTAACTTGTGCAAGTAAGGAATTACAGCTAGAATCCAAGATCACAAGTTAACAATCGACAAATGAGAAATATCTCTGCTACTATGAAAAGACACACACATGATAAATACACATTTATTATCAGAACAAAATCTTATATAACTTTACATGCCAGCAAGAATTCGTCTAGGCCAGTCTCCTCTTTTAGATATTAGCCAGATTTTGAAACTAGCAGAAGTAGGACAGTAAAGATCTAAGCAGAAAGGAATAAAGATTTCAGAAAAGGTAAATATGTAGTAAAATTTGAAACAATACTGATAGTTTCAAATAAGAATGATTGCAATATCGTATGTGATGTATAGCCTAGGTAGAATAAAATATATGACAACAGTAGCACAAAAGCAATAAGGATAAATGAAATTATATTACTGTAAAGATTTTACAATTTTTATGGCGGTAGTAAAAGTGCTATCATAAGATAATATAAAAAGGCAAAGCTACAGATTATCCTATTTAACTAGTAAAGAAATCTTTATATGCACTTATAATATTAACAAAAAGATAAAAGGACAATATATATCTTACCTAATATTTAATGACTCTTTATGTAACTAATATTAACTATTAACTAATTTTCGTTATAATTTTGATGTATCTAAATAGGTATTCTCAAGGTAGAGGAAGGCAAATAGAATAATACAGAGAGAGCATAATACAATCTAGTCATCTAATTTTGGCAGATTTTAAATTAAGTCCAACCAAAAATTAATAAAAGTGAGATTAAAAAATAAATAGGAGGAATCAGATCATCATCTCCACAGAATATTTAGCCTGGTGGGCCTGGCAGGAAACATCAATTTTTTTTCACATAAAAATAGGGACTAGCCGGGCTCGGTGGCTCAGCCTGTAATCCCGGGCCTTTGGGAGGCTGAGGTGAGTGGATTGCCTGAGCCCGCGGGTTCGAGACCCACCTGGGCAGCGAGACCTCATCTCTACGATAAATCAAAAAATCAGCCGGGCATGGTAGCGCGTGCCTATAATTCTGGCTACTTGGAAGGCTGAGGTGGAAGGATCCCTGGAGCCCAGCAGGTCGAGGCTGCGGTGGCCAGGAGCGGCCACTGCACTCCAGTCTGGGCGACAGAGTAAGACTCCAACTCAAAAAAAAAAAAAAAATAGGGACCGCATTTCCCAGTGCAAGTGGCACCTGCCTGTGAGAGGAATTAGAAACCAGAGAAGTGGCCAGAGGCTGAATTCCAGATGAGATGAAGTGACTTGGTTGTCCTTGGAGATGGTTAAAGCATCGCAACTTTCTGAACCAGTTCCAAATATTAGAGTTGAACCAAGGAGAAAGTCATGCAGGTGGTCACAACTAGATCACAAAATTTGTCTGATGCCTGGACTTTTGGAACTTGAATCATTTTGGAAGCATGCCTAATTGCAGCTTCCAAAATTCACCTCAGTACCAAAAATTTATTATTCTAATGTAGACAACTTTAGTTTCACTGAAAATTAAGTAGTCCCAGCATTACAGAACTGGGCAGCTCTGCTCCAGATTTTCTAAGCACTTCCCATTCAGATTGCCCACAGGCAAACGATACAATAAAGCAGCACAGGATCAAAAAGAGCACACCTCGGACTGCAGAAGCATGGACTGTCTGGAGAACACAAATATTATTTCATTGTGATCCAGACTTTCAGTGTGCACAATCTTCCTTATTCTGGCAAAACTCTTTAAATATATTATAAACTGGGCAGAATCAAAGGACAGATATTTTCAGTCCTTTGGTTATTAAAAGCATACAAGCACATCTAATTTTGATGATTTGCTGTTCTGATACACGAAAAAAGGAAAGCTATAGCACCTCTGGGCATTGATTTATCTCATCATGGTTTTGGAAAATGTTTATAAATGCTATGTCTTAGTAAAATATAATTTACAGAGGAATATGAGACTTACAGGAAGTTAATACATCTTATTCAGTAGGAGGAAAATAATATGGCATACTTCAAAAAACTACTAGAAAATTGAAAAGTTGGGTGTACTCGTTTAATTGTAAGTGCCAAAGAATAAAAGCTGAATCAAAATGCTTCAATAAGGATAAAAAATGGACAGATATTTTTTTTAATTTTAAAGATGTGGGGCACAATTCAGGGTAAGGTATACACATGGTCATTGTACAGATAAAGTTTGGACCTCACTTTGGTCCCCACATCACCTGGTTTGAGATCAGGTACTCTTATTGATGAAGTGTGCCCCGTTTCCAGCTCCCTGCCCTGGCAGTTTCCCACTATTGACAATACCTTTCCTATAGTATTATGATAATTGTTCATGGTCCACTTATGAATGAGAACATGTGGTACTCAGTTATTTGTTTCTGTGATAGATCACTGAGTATTACAGACTCTAAATTCATCCAAGTTGCTGTGAAGTTCATAATTTTGCCCTTTTTTATGACTGCATAATATTCCATCATGTATATGTACCACATTTTTTAATCCAATCTACTCTCAATGTACAGCACTGTTGGTTCCATGCTTTTGCTATTGTGAATAGTGCCGCAATAAACATGCATGTACAGGTAACTTCTGTAGAATGATTTGAGTTCCTCTGGGTATAATCTCAGAAGGGGGATTGATGGGTTGTATGGGAGGTCAATTTTTAGATCTTTTAGGAATTGTCACACTATTTTCCACAGAGGTTTTACTAGTTTACGCTCCCAACAACAGTGTAGAAGTGTTCCCTTTTCCCCATATCCTCTCCAGCATCTGTTGTTTTTTGAGTTATTGATGATGGCCATCCTGACTGGAGTTAGGTAGTATCATACTGTAGTTTTAAATTGCATTTCTTTGATGATTAGTGAGGCTGAGCATTTTTTCATAGACCTGTTGGCTGCTCATATGTCTCCTTCTGAGAGGTGTCTGTCTATATCTTTTGCCCACTTTTTAATAGGGCTAATTATTTTTTTCTTTTTGGCATGTTTGAGTTCCTTGTAGATTCTAGATGTTAGACTTTTGTCAGATATACAGGTGGCAAATATTTTTTCCCATTCTTTGGGCTGTCTCCCTGATCTCTTGATAGTTTCTTTGACTTTGCAGAAGCTTTTCCATTTGATTAGGTCCCATTTGTCTATCTTATCTCTTATGGCATGGGGACTTGGGGTTTTGATAAGGAATTGATTGTCAGTTCCAGTTTCCATAAGGGTGTCTCCTGCATTTTCTAATGTTCTTATAGTTTGAGGTTTTATGTTTAGGTCTTTGGAAACATACCTCAAAATAGTAATAGCCATCTATGATTAAACCACTGTCAGCATATTGCTAAATAGACAAAAAGTGGAAGCATTTCCCCTGAAAACCAGAGCAAGACAAGGCTGCCTATGTTCACTCTTCTTGTTCAACATAGTCTTGGAAGTCCTAGCTAGAGCAGACAAGAGAAGAAAATCAGGGGTATCCAAGTAGGGTAAAAGGAAGTCAAGCTATCTCTCTTTGCTGACAATATGATTCTATACCTCAAAAACCCAAGAGAATCTGTCAAAAACCTTCTTGTACTAATAAAGGACTTTGGCAAAGTTTCAGGGTACAAAATCAACATGCAAAAGACAGTAGTATTCTTATGCACCAACAAAAAACAGGCAGAGAACCAAATAAAAAGCACAATCCCATTCACAATAGCCACAAAAAATTTTTAAAAAGAAATACTCTAGCATCTTTCTAACCAGAGAAGTGAAAGACCTTTACAATGAAAACTACAAAACATTTTTCTAAGACATCAAAGTTGACACAAACAAAGGGAAAAATATTCCGTGCTCATGGATTGGAAGAATGAACATTGTTAAGATGTCCATCCTACCAAAGGTAATCTACATATTTAATGCAATACTCATTAAATTACCAGCATTATCCTTCTCAGACCTGGAAACAGCAATGCAGAAATTCATATGGAATTATAAACAACCACAAATAGCCAAAACAATTCCTAGCAAAAGAAAACCAAGTGGGTGCTATCACACTTCCAGACTTTAAACTTTATTATAAGGCTACAGTAATCAAATGGGTCTGGTATTGGTACAAGAACAGGCATATAGACCAATGGAACAGGATAGAGATTCTGAAGGAAAACCTCCATTTCTTAACCAACTCATCTTCAACAAAGCCTCCACTGACAATCACTGGGGAGAAGAGAACTTATTCAGTAAATGGTGCTGAGAAAACTGACTGATCACATGTAGAGTATTAAAATAAGACCCCTACCTATCACCATACACCAAAAAATGGATAGATTTTAAAGAAATCAATAAAATATTTATAATAAATGTGTATCTGAACCTAACCACTTTTGAAAATTAGAAGGCAAAATTATAGATTTTTATTATTATATTCACAGGTTTTTTGCACTACTGTCTCAAATTTAGTAAGCAAAAAATAATATAGACTATAATATTATAACTGAGATAGAGAAGCAAAATTCAACTCTATTTCACAACTTACACTAGAAAATAAAACAAAACCAATATTACTTACAATAGCGCCAAGACAGTGAATTACATAGGAATAAATCTAACAAAAGATGTGAATTCTATTGGGAATATATAAAATCTCACTAAAACACTTTTAAAAACTTAAAGTAGGGAGATATGCCATATTCATAGCTATAAGAATAAAATATCCCTAAGATACAATACTCCCCAAACATATTTGTATATTCAATACTATCTTTTTTGCTTTTTGTGATGGAATTTGACACAGTCATTTTTAAATAAACATGACAACATAATAACTAAAATACTCTTGAAAATCAGCTGGGTAAGACACAGTCTCAAGACATCCTGATATATTATAGAGCTATAGTCAATTAGTTATTATGGAATCGAAACAGGAATTTTTTTAAAAGGGGGACTATCTGAACATCAGAGAACCAAGAAGTAGATCAACACACTTATAGAACTTTCATATATGAGAGAGGGCCATGGTAAATCAATGGAGAATACGGCCACTCAAAAAAATAGTACTAGTCAATTGAGTACTATTTAAAACAAAATAAAATTAATCCCACACATTACAATATATTGAAAATCAATTGCATTTAGATTATAACTTAATTGTGGAAAGAAAAATGACAGATTATAGAATGTATTATAGAATCACATATCTGAGATCTCAAAGTTGTAAAATATCTCCTAAAGAAGGCACACATGGTAATAGCAATAAAGGAAAATACTGATAACTTTTTGTACCATAAAACTGTATTTTAATCAAAGACAGTAAAGAAGTCATGCAAAAACAAGTTGCAAAAAGGGAAAAATCATTTGAAATAAAAAGTTAGAATCTATACATAACTCATTTCAAATTTAAAATAATAGACTAATTTTTTTGAAAAGGAAAGTGACCTTCACAAAAGTGAGTATTCAAATGGTCAGTAAAGATATGAAAAGTAGCTCTATATTATTGTTCATCAGGAAAATGCAAATTAAAAGCACAGTGGAATAGTGCATACTTATCAAAATATTTGGTAACACCAAGTAGTGATGAGAATATGGAGAAATCAGAACTCTCATATACATTTTTGAAAATAGTGTGTGTCCCCTAATAAGCTGAAAAAAATATGCATACCCAGAAAATCTAGTTATATATTCTAGGGAGGCTTGTATGTGTGCTGCAGAACAAAAACGCACAAAAATCTATAGCATCATTATTCCCAAAACTGGGTTGCATTGGTCAGGGTTTTCCAGAGAAACAGAACCCTTGAGATATTTCTATCTGTTTGGAACAGGCCCAGTCACATTGTCGAGGGTAATCTCCTTATGTAAAGACTCAGTATAGATTTTAACCAATCTACAAAATACCTTCAGAGTAACCTCTAGATTAGTATTTGATTAAGTAATTAAATATAGGTACTATAGCTTAGCCAATCTGACACATGAAAATAACCTTCATATGGGTATGGTGAAATAAGTAATAGTTTGTGATATATTCATGCATAAGGGATGAATCTCACAAACATAATTTTGAGAAAAGAAACAAGATGTCAAAGACAATTACATTGTTCTAATAATATAAAAATCCAAAAACACACAAAACTAAATTATATTGTTTACAGGTGTCCAATTACATATAAAGAAAAGGAAGTGATTACAGCAAAATCAATACAGTGGTAAACTCTGAATACAGAGGGAGTTATTTTAAGCACAGAAGGAGTGATTCTGGAGGAGGAACATGAGGAGGGTTTCTGGAATAGGGAATATTGTTTTTTCCTGGCAGTGGTAGTCACTCTATGTATGTTTTAAACCAACCATACATGCTTTATGTACATTTTATTGCATACACCATATTTTATGAAAAATGTAGAAAAACCAAATATTTTAATCCCAATTAAAATTATATATTATTAAGGAATAATCCTAGAAATGTACAAAAACTTTATGAAGCAAAATGTAAATGTTACTGAAAAACATTAAAAAGAATCCAGATAAGTAGAGAACATGACATACTGATGGGTTGCAATTCTCAATCTGAAAAGATTTACTTGTCCTACACAGACTCCTGAAGCTCACAGTTATTAACCCAAATTACAACAGAGTGTGCCAGGGAGATTGACCAAGAGGTTGTAAAATTTATTTGGAAAAATAATATTCCAAGAATAGCAAAATCGTTCTGAAAAAGAACAAACACATTTTGGTACTGAAAATGTTAGTTCAGTAATGACTCACTTTTGTTACTATTAAAATAAAGTCAGAGATACTAATGTCCCTTACAGAACGTAAGAATGCTTCTATCGCCTCTCTTCCAAAGGCATTCCATGTCAACCATTATTGTCTTTCATTTTGAGAAGTTGTTTCTGAGATCTAAAATAAGTCTCTTATGCTTAAACTTCTTTCCTATTTGGTCACCATTCTTGGTGCGATGAGACTTCATGTTCTTGAAGACAATTACTAAGTTCTCTTCATTTTTTTATCCTAATAGAGAAAAGAAAATAGTAGCTCCCTTAACTTTTCCTTATTTGCATTCCTCTGTTGTTTTCCAAAATTTTCTCTTTTGCTTATATTTCTCTCAAACTTGATTGGGGCAGAGGGGCTTGTAGAAGAGTAGAGAATGAGTAGAGGACTGGGTATATATGGCAGTTATAGAGGGAATTTTTGTTTTGAGGATTTTTGCTTTTACTGGTCCAGAAGTTTGAACAGCATTGACACAAACTAGGTCATTCACATATTGTTTCCAGTGTATTTTCACGTCAATCAACAACTTTTTGAATATTACGGATATCGTCATTCTCATCAAGAAGGAAACTCAGAGTATTGACATGCTTTGTCCAGGGTCACTAGGGCAGAGCAGAAAAAGCACTAGAAGTCAGGTTCTGAGAATTTAGCTGGAATACTCTCTCTCTTATTTTATTTTTATTTTTTTTTAACTTATTCAGGCATTAATTTGATACATCAAAATTTTAGCACCACAATAATTTGGACAACCTCCTGGCCTTTAAATAATATGTTACGTTTTTAGGTTATTTCTCTTGTGAAGTAATATAGACATGAGCCCAAAAAAGCTGGCATCCCCTAGAGACTGGAAAAAGACAAGAAAATAGATTCTTCCTGAAAGGTTTCTTCTCCCAACATCAAATCATGGTGTCTTTTCCAACACTAATCCTCCAGCTCTCTGACACTAACTGGGCGTCCAACAATTCAATTCAACTCTGACACCAACTTCTGAAGTTAGCCTAAATCCCACAGGAGAAGGACTCAGTTCCACAAGACTGTCCCCATGTCAGAGGCCAGCTGTAAATGAATTGCCCAAGCTACCCATACTTTTGTCGAGCAGACTACAAATTCAGGGTCTCCCATGACCCTCCTTCAGGTTCAGTAATAGCTAGAAGGATTCACAAAACTCAGGAAAACACGTTACTTATTATTAATGGTTTATTATAAAAGATGCTACTCAAGAAGAACCAAATGAAAGAGATGCATAAGGTAAGGTTGGGGGCTGGTTCCGTATGATGTCTGAGTGTACCCTCCCAGTATCTCTGTGCATTCACCAACCCGAGGTCTCTAAACTTTATTATATAGAAGCATTTATGAAGGTTTCATTGCACAGGCATGACTGGTGAAATAATTGAGCTCAATCTCTAGCCCCTCAAGGTTTGGTCTTTCTGATGACCAACTAACATCTTGAAGCTATCTAGGGGATCTCATCCAAGAGCCACTTATTAATGTACCAAAGACACTCTTCACAGTGGAGTTTCCAAGGGTTTTAGGAGCTCTGTACCAGAATCTTTAGGGACAAAGACCAAATAATTTGTATTATACCACCCTCCTCTAGAACCTCCAAAAAGAAATACAGTCCTGCCAAAACCTTAATTTTAGCCCCAGGGAGACCCATTTTGGAATTCTGATCTCCAATCCTATAAGAAAATATATTTGTGTTAAGTCATTAAATCTGTAGCAATTTGATAGAGCAGCAATAGGAGACTAATACACTAGTTTACAAACACTGACAACAGATTATCACACTCATAGAGTGAGACAAAATTTCAGATATTAAACACATAGGAACAACTTTTATTTTTGTTTTTTTATTTTTGTTTTTTGATTATCATGTTTATAAAAAAGGGATTTTATTTTTCACAGTAATTTTCCTCTTGTATAACTGTTTATATCAATGCAATGCAAAGTGACAGGATACCGACATTTGAAGGAAAATACACTATTTTCAGATCAGATATCAGCTGTCAACTTGGATAGAGTGTATTGCTTCTGATATTTCACAGCCCAGTTCACAAAGATTTTACATGCTTACAATTCACTTTTGGTGTGAAATATTTGTTGAAATATGTTGCATATAGTCCACAATAAGAAGCTCTGTGGGCACAGCCTGCATAGATTATATTGTGTCTGAATGTGAATGGATATGTATTAATATGAAGTTAAAGTGAGAAACTGAAAAAATGCTGAAGCAATTAAAATCGGTAAATAATGTACATCCTAAACGCACAATATTGAATTTGTTTTTTCTATTGCTTATTTAAAATTCAGAATTCAGTGTACTCTTTTTAGCTGGGGCTAAATTTGCATAGTAATCAAAAATCAGAAAACTAAATGTCAATTAAGCTCTATTTTCTGTCAATTAAGTTAGACAACTATGTAACAACCATGTTACACAAAAAAGTGTCCAGAGGGAACACCCCATCAAATAAATCATAGACACCCCATCAAATAAATCATATTCCTTCTCTCTAATGTCATAAAGATAGGAATAACCTCACAATCTGACACCTGGAAGGGCAAATTTTTAGAGGCTCTTAAGTACATATCCATTCCCTGGGTGGAAAGTGAGTTTATCCAAAAGGCAAAAAGTAATTCTTCCTATTCAATAACATTCCTCCAGTCTCCCACTCCTAATGTCATTTAGGTTCAAGACATCAAGACTATAATAATATCCCCTAACTATCCTATTGATTAATTAATCAACTGAATAAATATTTATGTAGTTCTTAGTAGGAACTCCATACTGATCTAACTTTTTTGTATAGATACCAACTTACTTAATCTCACTAAAATGCAGTAAATACAATTATTATTACCATTTTATTGATGAAGAAATCAAGACACAGAAAATAAATTCTCTCAGTACCACTGCTAGTGAAGTATTAGAACTGGGTTTCAGGCTGACTAGTCCAACTCCCGAGTCCTTGCTATAAACCACTACATATGCAACCTACAACTTTCCCATGCCAACTTTTCCCTTCTCTTTCAATTCACTTTGTGTCATACATCTGGTCAAATTCTGTAAGAACGATTTTGACCATATATTTATTAAATACACTCTATCAGCATGCCCTCTCTTCTGCTTGTCTCTACACGTCACTGGGGCTCAGATCCCCTCCCTATCTTCCAGAAACTAAGTAGCTCAGTGGAGGTGACAAACAAGGGCTTGAGGCACCCTAACTATATATTTTGTCCACTCCAGAATAAAGCATACTCTACAGATGCATGGCTGGCTCCAGGTGGCCATGTCTCCAGAGTCCACAGGCCTGCTTCACAGATCTGGGAAAGGAGTATGGGGAAGAAGCATGGACTCACACAATCTTCCAATCTGCTCACTACTGAAATGTAGCTCAGTCCATGTCAGACTCTGACTGAACAGCTCATCCAGGCCTTCTTGGGAAGCAGCTGATGCAGGACTGGGAACACAAGGCATGTCCCATGTACTCCTTTTGTGCAGAAAGCAGCAAAATTTTCCTTTTTTCTGGGCATGGAAGGAGAGAGAATATGGGTTTCCTTTAGCAGTGGAGTCACACAATCCTGAGAAGTCATTGAGTATAAAACCACCTACCTCTGACAAGGGAAATCAGATATTTCCAAAAGAGCAAACTTTTGAGCTAAGACTTGACATAAATTTAATAAGCATTGATGGTTACCAAGAGCACCAAAGAAGGAGAACATATATCTGGTATAAGAAAGAGCAGGACAAAGCCACTGACGAGGGTCAAGACACACTACCCCCAAATACGCCACCTTCACATTTGAGAAAATAGCAGAAGCAGGGAGACCAGCCTCACCTTACCCTTCTTTTCCCCTGAAGCAGGTCATAAAACCTAGGAAGGGCTTTCTGACCTTTCCCAGAAGCAGGTCATAGGAGGATCAGTTGAGAGGTGTCCTCCCTATAACTGGAGGGGAAAGGAATCGTTATCTCTGAAGACATAGGGACACAGAAAAGTGCTCGAACAAACAGGTCTTGCTAAGTCTCCCCCACCCAACTTATTACCGTTAGATCATATCTCCTTCATTCAATTATAATTTTCCACAATTATTCACTTCTTCATCAAACCTAGCATCAAATATCCACAGGTTTGTCAGTTTCTTTGGGTCTTCATTTCCATATGAAGACTCTCACATTTCATAAAACGTATAGTCACTAAATCTGTATTTTTTTTCTTTTGTTAATATGTCTTTTGTTATAGGGAACTCAACTATGAACCTAAGGTGGAAAAGAAAGATATTTCTTTCTCCCTGTACAATTGGAAAAGAATAGGGAAGGTCCAAGAAAATGTCGTGACTAGAAAGGCTTCGGAGGTCAGAGGGGATGGATAACCATGGCAGAAGTCAGAGTATAAATGAGTTTGAAAAGTGAGTGACGAGCTTGGACTTTATATGTAGCTCTCAAATTACATGCTATGGATTTCTGGAGTTCTATGGAGGATTCTGAAGGCCTCCAAACATTTTATTCAGGTACCGTTTAAATTGCATTTTTAAACAGCTTTTTAAAAAACCTGTGACCAAGAATTATATGAACAGGCATAAACACGCCACATTTTGACTTCCTGAAGATCATCAATACAGCAACTGCACTCAAGTTGACTCATTGTGAGATACAGATTTGACGCTACAGTGACAGAAACTTCTGATGAAAAAAACTCATTAATTAGAAAGTTTGCAGTCCTATACTGATCTTTTCTTAAAAATTCTATGCTAAGCATGTTTACTCAATTTCAGATATGTTAAGATATGTTAACACTACTTTTAAAACATAAAGTAAGATATGTCTTTATTTTGTACAAATTTTATATTTATAAAGGCTACAGGTTTATGTTCTGTGAGGTAAAATATTTGTCCTTAAGGTTAGATAGGCATTGTTTGCCTAAAACTAGAAAATATAAAATAATTGAAAAGCTATCTTTTAAAATTGGCCTAGTTTCAAAAAGAAATGACAAATCAGACTTTGCTATCCCCTTGTCATTCAACTGGTGTTGGCCAAAGTATCTATATAAAATACAATCAATTTGCTCTACTCTTAAACAAAATCATTCACAGGCAAAAATACTATAATCCTATTTATTTGTTCATTGGGTTTATCTTTAATTACAATAAAATAACCCCAATTTCACCATGTTATATGAAGTGAATTTTGCAAAAAGAGTTCTTGCTAAGTGATTTTTGCTAAGTGGTAATATCATTTTGTAATAGATATGGCATGCATGAAAATAAAAATTTCAACTTCTGGCTACAAGAACTGATAATGTTATTAAACATGATTTAGCCAGGCTCGGTGGCTCAGCCTGTAATCCCGCACTTTGGGAGGCTGAGGTGAATGGATTGCCTGAGCCCGCGGGCTCAAGACCCACCTAGGCAACTTGGCGAGACCTCATCTCTACAATAAATCAAAAATTAGCCGAGCGTGGTAGTGTGCACCTGTAGTTCCAGCTACTCGGAATGCTGAGGCAGAAGGATTGCCGGAGCCCAGCAGGTCAAGGCTGCAGTGGCCAGGAGCGGCCATTGCACTCCAGTCTGGGCAACAGAGTGAGACTCCAACTCAAAAAAAAAAAAAAAAAAGAAACATGATTTAAGTTTAAGTTTAATGATATTCAAATAACTTAGTATGTTATGTGCATTGTAAAAGATACACTGTCAGAAAAGGAACTTGTTAAACTTTCTGCTACTTAGACTGCAAAAATATTAAATGAGTTAGCACCAAGAAAATGCAACTTGCTAATTCAGTCAAGATAAGAACATCCATTGTTCTTGCTTTATGTGATATTTTTATAGGAGCTTATTATTTTGTGAGATCCTTGATACATGTATAACTGGAGAAGGAATCATAATATCAGGATTCTCTTGGCATTCTTCAAACCTAGCCTGCTGAGGACTAATAACATTTTTATAGTTTAGAAATCATAATTTCTAAAGAACAAAATTGCACATAAGGATATTTCAGTATAAGAAAAATGTTTTAAATATGTAATTATAATCCAATAATAGAAAACAGCTGCTAACCTTCAAAATTTATTAAATGACTGCCACACTCGCTAGAACTCAAGAATTACTAAGTGTCCACCCTGGCACCCATGGTAATTTTCAAGCCAACTCACTATCCATATCATAGATGATACAGTGAGAAAACAGAAGGTTAAAATAAAAAACCATTCTCTAAATGTATCTAAGAGGTTCTACTTTTAATAGCAATAACAATTAAGATGCTATATTTCAAAGCAGCATTGGTTAATGCCACATAACCTGTCCATTTTGTTAAGACAAGGTCTCTTTTTATACTGATGGATGTTTGTTTTTCTTAATTCTTAATGAAAACATGGGCTATAGAGTATATAAATTATAAGGATGATAAAGAAAAGAGCTAGTTTCTAAATCCTGATTCTTTTTGTTTGTTTCAATAGCTATAGGGCATAAAAATCATTTTTGGTTACATGGATGTATTGTATAGCAGCAAAGTCTGGACTGTAAATGTACCCGCCACCCCCCTCCCGGCACGTTGTTCCCAATAGATGCATGGTCTTTAAATTACAGACTTTCAAGTTATCTGTGATTTTGCAGTGATTTCCAGGATTTCTATTATTGAATTTTATTGGTTGTCTTGTGTACCGATATTAGTATTTTAAAGGAAATAAAGGCTACTTACAATTTTCTAAAAACAAAATACTCTTCCATTGATAAAGCGGATTATTTTTAACTGTAAGGCTAAATACTGAAACATCTAAATAATAAATTGCTCTAAAAGGATTGTTTAAAATGGTTCTCTTTTTAAAAATATATATCATTATAATTAAAAAATAATTTTTCTGGGATATCAGTTAAAGAATTATGAAATTACCATATAGGTGTACTGGAAATGAACAAACAAATGGATGGTAGAAAGTAGGAGCCAGATTTCTCCTTCTTGGAGAGGGAGTTTACAGAAGAGCAAATGAAAAACACTGGAATAAACCAAGTGAAGCTGCATTAGAATCAGAGATGTCAATGTGAACTCATCTTTAGCTTAATACAGATACAGATAGATGGATACCAAAATAATGAGAGATAATCATGTAGATATGGTCAGTAGACATTTCTTGGCTCTATTCACCACAAGGGTTTAGAAGCAATCATGCTCCTATTGTAACAGTCACACTCAGTACCAGATTATGGTTTCTCATACATTTTCCATTCAAAGGAGCCAAGGCTCTCCAGAGAACCAGCTGATTCTAAAGAACCAGCTGATTCTAGGACTAAGGCTACAGTACACAGGATAAGCCTGGAGTATCTTAACATGCCAGAAAGTAAAGAAGTGCTCAGAAAAAATTCCCAAAGTGTGTGGCAGTTCAAGGGAGCACCAGGACCAACCTAAAAGTGTTCACAATGGTCAAACTTGAATTTCCAAACAGAAGAGACTCACTAAGTGCTAGTTACAATTACAGCAAAAACATGGAGACTTAGATCCTACCGGTAGAGTACTGAACCTCAAAGACAATCCTATAAGTTTCTTGAGAGAGAAAGAGAAGCCTAACAAAGGGAAATAATTATACTGCCACCAGATTTTTTATCTACAACGCTAAAAATTAGAAGATAGAGTCTGAAGAAAGGGACAATGTCCTTGGAATTTTCTACCTAGCTAAACATTTATAAACATGCAAGGAAGAAGCACAGCCACATTCTGATATTTCAAGATTCATAAGCATGCCACCTGTCACAGTTGGGTATTTTTGTGGAGAGAGACCAAAATATTCTATCAATGAAAAAACTTAAAATGTAACAATATCACATCATATCATAATATATATATATATATATAAGAGTGTGACACAAGTCAATAAAGTTTGATAATGTGTTTGCAAACTATAAAAGTCTTTGCTAAAAAAAATTGAAATTGTTTAAGGGACTGAGTTGCTGAATCCCACCAAAATGCAAAAGAAATATGAAGAGTTGAAAAATAAACAAAATTTACCACTACACCTTTCAAGCTTCCAGATCAGTTAAATTACTTAAACCATGAGATTATAAACAGAGATGTAAAACATCTGTTACCATTTATGACTTCTTATTTTTGTGAATCAATGTTATCTCTTTTCTGTACAAACAAAATGTAAGTCCAAAATAACTTTTATGCTAAGACTGATATAAGACTTCACATTCCTGCTGTCAATTTAAAATTACTATAAAATACGTTAGAATTATGTTTATTAAAAGAGCCTCATTGTCTTCATGTTCTTGCCTTATATTAAGTATGTTACAAAGATAAATTCATAAACTATGTTTATACTACTAAAATAGTACTTTTTAAACTCACTTTATATGTACATTTTTTTTCTTTTAAAGAGTATATATTAAGAAATACTTTAAAACTCTGGCAGTTGACAAATGACTTTGGGAATTAAGAGCACATTAACAGAACTGTGGTTTAGAAAAAAAATAATGCTGGTGGCAGGGTACTGAATGCCCGGAAGAGGAGAAAAAAATACAGAACATAATACAAGACATGGAATGTCCTAATAACTATTTTGATTATTGGAGGTAAAGAAGAGTAGAATATGCTGTCCCAAAGTATGACAATAAAAGACCAGAATATGCTACTGCAAAATATGCCTCTTTTGGTATAAAGATTATTTTGAGCTGATTATTTTAAGAAATTGCAGACACAGGAGAAGCTCTGAAGACAAAAGTAGAAGTTACCCTTTTGCAAGAAAAATGTACAGCTATAATGGAAATCTTTATTTGTAAGGGTGTTTCCCTCTTAGTACTAGGAAGAGAAGAATGACTAAATCACTAGAGATTCTTGTCAATGGAGAAGGCAGCAACTTAAATGCTTTTCCTGTTTCCCTCCCCATGTCTGGGCTTCCTTATATCCTTCATTCTTTCTTTCAGGGGACAGGGACATTTAAACCTGAATTCAAAATTTTCTCTTATTTCTCTAGGTACCTCCTATGTAAACATTTTATATATATATATAATATATATAATTAAATGCCTTTTTGTTTCTCTGTCTTTCTGTCTTTCTTTACAGGAGTCCATCCCAATGAAGAACTATTAAGGGTAGAGAGAAAATTATTTTCCCTCCCCTACAGAGCTACAATTTGTTAAGCAGGGATTATGTGCCTGGGATTGCATCAGGTATTTTACTCCTTCTGTCATTCTGACAACCAGCCAGCAAGTATGACTATCTCCATTTCACTGACCCAGGGAGCTGAAGTCACTTGTCCAAAGTGGACCTGGAATCTGAGCCCCAGGGCTTGCTGATTCCAGCATCCAGGGTCTTCTCTGGTACACCATAGAAGTATTTCCCAGCTATTTCATACTACTGTGTCTGACTTAAAAAAAAAAAAAAGATTGTAATCCTTTAAGGTTAAAATATGTTATTTACAGCATTTGAAACAACCATAACACTTAATACAAAGAAACAGTGCACAATTAACATATATTCGTGAATAGATAAAAGAATAAACAATGACAAAAAAATCTCCCCAAATTCCCATGGTGTTACCTGTGTTTTAGAACAATGCTATAGGATAAATATTAACTTATTAATGTGTATGCTTTCCTAACCTATTTTTTTTTTCTTTTTGCTGATTCTGTTTAAAGTCTGAGTCAAATTATGTTGCCAAATCCACAATTCAGAAGATTTCAGTAGCACTGTCCCTCTCTCTATATTAAAACTGAACATAGTATGTTTTTCTTAGTAAGCTACAGCTTCAAAAACAAGTTTTGGGTTGAAATTTTATCTTAGTTTCTTAAAGATAGTAAAAGTGAAAAAAGACCCACACAGTTGAAGGCAGGAAGCCTTTAAGCCATGTTGTCCTCTTTTCCCTCCCCTCCCCCACTCTTCCTGAGAAGCTTCAGAATAAACGTTCCTTGTTTGAACTAAATCACTCACTGTGCCTAGCTGATGTCATAAGCACAGACACATATACCTCATAACCAGAGCCTTCACACCTTATCAGAACGTTCTCATCTAAAAGGTGAGGATGTTGGAAACCAGGCTCTTCTAATGTGGTCATATCAATTAGGGGTAAAGAGAAAAGTGAGCACAGAGTGGGAGGCACGGTCGGGTAGTTGTTCGGGTTTGTTTAGGCTTCTCTAGGTTTTAGTCTATTAGGGTCTAATTCCTTATGTGTTTTACCTGATGGCGTGCAAAGCAGCTGAACAATATATTTCTTTGTTAATACTGACGGTTTCCTTTGCACAATTTAAAATTAAACCTTTTATTAGTCCAGGGAAGGCTGAGGCAGGAAACAATAGCAGCTAGGGGAGAATAATTATTTCTGTTCCATTGTGTAGGATGTTTGAGCTTTTGATTAGTCATACTCTACAGTACTTAACAGCTAACTAATCTTACCATTATAAACAATATGTGAGAATTTTTTCGGTTTTTTTTTTTTAAATCCTAGCTGTGTGCTGCACACCCCTGAAATGTTGGTTTTATATGTTTCTTGGTGACTTAAATCTTTACAAATATACATATTTCTCATTTTCGGGGGTGTGTTTGAAAACAACCACGCTATCAACTGCATAGAGTAGTAAGCAGCAGGCAATGCAAGAGGGGATCACCATAAAATGGATGCAAAAAGCTGTGGGTTGCTGGACATTAAGCGTTCCCAGTGTGTTCTTAATGAGCTTATGACGGCCTCACTGAATTACTGTTTCTACTCCATCCCAGTAAATTACAGTATGCCCAAATTAAATCAGTAGGACTCAGTAGAAGCCAGTCCTCATCAGGCTTCACATTTGTAAGAATTTTTAAAAATCATACTTCATCATATTTAATCATGTCCAATGTCTCAAAGATATTAGGTTTATTCTCTCCGCTCCCCAAACATTTGGGTGCTAGAAATAAATGTAGTGGCACTATGCTCAATGAGCAATTTTATTTCATTTCCTATTTCACCCAAGTGCAATTCTTATTCCACTTCTGGTCATTCCAAACCACTTGCAGTGTGAAGGCTGAAGAAGAATTCCAATTCAATAATCATCACTAGCAAGATTATCATGATCCCATCTGTATACACACGTTAGTTACTAAATATGCATAGGTTTTTCTTTGATTTCAAAGTGTTCTAAAAACTGGAATTTAGTAAATTAAATATTGTTAGATAACAATAACTCTTGTGAGTTGGGCTAAAAATGTTCTTTAAAAGCTTTAGAAGTGACTACAAAATGTGTCAGCCTCTGTGTGAATGAATGGCTTTGTTGTATAGATAAAATAAGCTGTGCCACATAGATCAGCTTTCAAAAATAAAAAGTAAAAGGCTACTAAGGTTTAAACTGGGAGAAATAACATTTACGGAAAATGGGATAATTACTACTTTTTATTACTTCACATAACTATTATGTCAAGCAATTAATACTTGTAGTATTTTCTTGTCTAAGAGTTAAACAAACATTACAAACATTAACCATTTTTCTGAAATTCACAGTCTTTCTTTTAGTAACTCTCATTGCTATACAAACACCTGGCTTTGGCTGCAAAAAGAAAAAAAATTTGCACAGAAGAGTATTTAAGTGAAATTGACTCCTAGTTTCCATTTCCTAAAACCAGACAGCACAATCCCTGTCCATTAATGTATTAATTGGTTATCATGTTACTGGTGGATAGTTGAATTCAGCTATTTAATTTATGGCAGGAAATAAAATTGCTCTCCCCTTTCCCACAGAATCTAGCCGTCTTCCTGTCCAGCCTCTCCCCACCTGGCTCAAACCACTCTGCTTCTCACAGAGAGCAGCTTAACAACAGGACTTTATGCAGTTTTAAATAAATAATCCAGGTTCTCATTCCTAAAATGGAACGCAGCATAGAGCTGGTTTAGAAGTTGGCATCTTGTGTCCTGCGTATGTGAAACATCAGCGTTGATTAGCAACGACAGGAGATCGGAAACCCATGAAGCACTTTTGAAATCTTGATAGGAAGTGACTCTCTCTGGATGCAGATTTATTGATACTGACAACATTGTTTTTTTCTCAAATTTAAAAAGAATGAAAGTACCTTGTACATGGAAAAATACAGAAACCAAATGAATAATGAAAAAATAACAGGTTGATAGAACCGAATGTCCCAGCTCCTGAAAGAACCGGTGTCCGCACTCTGGGGTCGGAGAGGTAGGGGCGGGGGTAGGAACAGAGAGAGAGGGAGAGAAGGATTATAGGAGGAAGGAAACACACACATGCAAAAGGCCCTCAATATAATTTTTTTTAAATAAATATTCTATGTAATTTTTAAATGTTGGCAAATATCCAGATTTTGATTTATCTACTTCTTTAAAAGGAAGGTCTATAATATTCAACAACATTAACCTGAAGCCTGGAATCTTTTGGAAAACATCATCTCAAGAGGACTTTATATATTCATACCGGCCAAGGAAAGATAAATGTGATTCCTCTAAAAAAAAAAAGTACAGAGAAAAATAAAAGACGAATGGCCCGAAAACATAGTAACATTTCCAAATGTCAAAGTCTCTCCACTTCTGTGTTAAGAAAAAAGAAAGAGCTTCTCCTAAGTCTCCCCAAATTTATTTGTGGTTAAGTCAAAAACCAAGTCACTGAATGGCTGAATTATGAGAAAATCCCAGTCCTGTAATTCAATCTTCCCCAATATCGTCAAACACTGCATTTACTGACACCACAAGGGACATAGCTAGGAATCACACACAACATTAGAAGTGATGAGGCCTCTGATGTTTAATCCAGGGTCGGGAGGCTGCTGGGTTTCATTCCAGAGTCGTGATCCCAGGAGGACACTCACCTTTGGGTGCAAGATGGCAACGTGCCTCAGCCAGTCTGCAAATGCTCTTCTGGCTCTTCTTCCCCAGCTTCAGGCTCTTTGGATAGGCTTTCTGTGCCAAAAACAAGATTTCCTTCATTCTTTATGACTGTTCTGTCACAGGAAACAGATTCAGAACACGCGGTCCTTCAACTATATACTTTCACTGGGATAAAAAGCCATAGTTAACCCGAGCTTTACCCATGCAGCACACAGACTGAGGCACTTGAAGGAATTAAGCACAGACCGAGAATCATCATGTTTATGATAATACATCGAATCAAAGTCAGGGACAAAAGGCACTGCAAAAAGAATAAAGGACACCACTGGTGGGAGGTGCTGACCCAAGTACGGCCATGGCCATCTGCATAGTATGATCCTTAAGAACAAAGATTCAGAGGTAACAGTATGGATAAGAGAAATAGGATAGAAGCAGGCCATTTCCTACTCCCTTCCCTCAACATATGTAAAGTTTCCTTTGGAATTTCTCATGGATATAAACTGAATTCCCTGCATAATGGTAGGTGTGCTGTAACTATGGGTGATCTATGGCCTGTCATTGGATGTGAGCTGCAATGGGAGGGAATACATCACCTTTAAAATCTTCAGGTGTTCAGAAATATTATTATTCATCATGATGTTGGCAGAAAATTGGAAGGATTAGAGAATATAAAGTATATTTAAAAAATTAAAATTCAATACAATAAAAAGGGCCCAGCAGTTGCTACCAATGAAATAGTCTAAGAAAAAAATGGCATGCAACTTTTAAGCTATAATGTGTGTTAAATGAATTTTTTTTGACATAATTTAGTGACCTCTATTTTAAAGTTTGAGAGAGTTATCTGGTCTGAAGGATTACCTTAGATGAGGATAGAGGCTGTATCTCAACTAATTCAGGATACAAAGTGTCCAGTAAACTGTTATCCCAAAATAATAAGCTGGTGAATATATGAACAAAAGAGGACTATGGAGGCCTGCTCTGATCACTCGTTTCATCTTGATTGAATCCTGAGCTCACTTCTAAGGCAAATATTGTTCTTGTAAGCCCCTAAGCATTCCAGGCGTCCAAAAACCAACCATGCCTTCATTCTTGGAAACTGCAACATTTTAATCTCTTTAAATCTCTTATTACAAATACAAAGCATTTACAGACTCACTGCAGGTAGCAATTTAAAGGACACAGAGATGTGGGTGCCGCTTGAGAAGGCTGGATAATAATGACAAAGGGCTAAGACTAGATTTTTAAAAATAGGACACCAGAAGATCCTATAATACATATTTACCACATCCTTCAACCTCACACAACATATGCAAAATATGTGGGATTAAACTAAGCTTTGGAGGATGGAAGGAATCTTACTTTTCTCTCTGAGTTAATTTATCTATAAAACCTGGAAAAAGACAAGTATACTGCCAGAGACCAGCTTCAGCCGGGTTCAGGGTACCCCAAAGGTGGAGACGGCGTCGGCGATTGGGGGGAAGAAGAGAGAAAGAAAGAGACTGGACTCCAGTCTAGTGCAGAAGCAATGTGTGTTACTGGGAATTACAACAGGTCTTTTATACACTAAGTCAGATGTGAGAGGGGCATCCCCCACCCACCAGAAACCTTAATCCATGTAAACTTAATCAATGATTGCCTTTAAACCCTTTTCATATGATAATCTTAAAATCCCATAACAAAGGATAACCTAATCCATGACTGACATATTCTATAAACCTTTTTCATCCTAAGCTGATTGATTTATGTCAAGTTAAACAATTCTATAGAAGCTTAAGTATTTACTTTGCAAATGAAAGTGGCCCATCCCAGAATGTTTGGAATGTGGCCCAGTCCAAAGTTCACAGCGGGCTACCTGCAAGTAACCCAGCCGCATTCTTTCAACAAAATGGCTGTCTTCTAAAACTATATTCTACAATTTACACCTTCAATAAATCCTAAGATCATGACCCAGAAGCCTGTGACCAATACCAAGGTTCTTAGATGTGACACGAGTTTCTTCTGTGACCAATACTAAGGTTCTTAGATGTGACATGAGTTTGAATTATAAGTTGTGTGAAAGCCAAAACTGCAGTTTGTGGAAGAATGGGAGCAATGAGCTTCTAAAGTTAGCTTGTGTTCATCCCGGTCTCAGAGTTTTTATGTTTTGGGCTCACAGGAGCTTAATCTGGTTAGTGCTGAGTAGAAAGGGGGAGGAAATGGGGTTAAATAACTCCTGAATGCATCCTAGTGGTCTCGGGGTCAACGGCCCTTCCTAATCCCTAACGCTCAGTGGGCCCCCGTGGCCGGCTCCCAACAGTATACCTTGAATGTATTGCAGGTTCAGTTCCAGACCATTGATATAAAGTGACTATCATAAATTGAGTCAACTTTTTTTTCTCAGTGCATATAAAAGTTATGTTGACATTAGACTATAGTCTCCTAACTATGCAATAGCATTATATCTAAAAATTTTAAATTATTTACATCCCCTAACTGAAACACATTTCACTACTAAAAAATATTAACAATCATCTCATCCTTCAGCGATTCATAATCTCTTTGCTGGTAGAGGGTCTTGCCTCTGTTGATGGCTGCTGACTGATCAGTGTGGTCATTGCTGAAGGTTGGGATGGCTATGGCAACTTCTTAAAATAAGACAAAAGTGAAGTTTGATATAAAGTGAGAGAAGTGAGACTTTTTCTTTCACCTTAACATTTAGGAGCCACTGTAAGGTTATGTCCTAATTTCAATGCTGTTGTGTCTCTTAAGGAATAGAGAGGCCCAACGGAGGGGTGGAGAGACAGAAAGGGAGGGAGTGGAGGAGAGAGAGAGAGAGAGAGAGAAATGGTCAATGGGTAGAGCAGTCAGAACACACAAAACATTTATCGATTAAGTTCAGTCTGAAATGGGCGTGGCTCATGGCATCCCAAAATGATTGCAATAGTAGCCTCAAAGATCACTGATAATGATCACAATAGTTCACATTAAAGATCGTTGATAGCAGATCACCATAACAAATATGATAATAACGAAAATATGCTAAATATTTTGAGAATCATGAAACTGTGACACAGAGATACTAAATAAGCAACCGTTGGGAGAATGGCACTTACTTGACACAGGGTTGCCACAGACCTTCAATTGCAAAAAGCAAAATATCTGTGAAGCACAGTAAAGAGAAGTTTAATAAAATGAAGTATGCCTGTGCCTGCCTCATACTGATAGTTAAATAATGTAATGAGATAAAGGTATGAAAATAGCCTATATCCTATTGCCATGCAGTATCTGAATGGAGTGACCAGAAGATATAATTTGCTTGTCTTTCTCATCCCCAAATAGAACACTTATTTAGGAAAAAAAAAAAAAAGAGTTTTATTTCTATTTAGTGAAAAGCTTTGGTACTTCTCAGAAAATGAATTTAATAAGTGTGATTTTTTAAAAAAGCTTACTGGATACCCATATAAATTGATGAAAGATAAGAAAGGCTCAGTGCCACCAGGGGCAATTTAATACTCAATTTCAAAGACAACATGAGTTTGGAACTTTGAAGAAGAGAAACTGGTGATACATAATTTAACCTAGTTCTCAAGTGATTACATTTTAATTTGGACCGTTTAAACACCACTCATGAGACTATAGGGACTTTAAACCACATCACAAATCACAGAGTGAAGCACTTTATTTTTCAGGCAAGTTTATTAAGCCTAGCCAGGTGAATGACAAGTAACTAGAGTAATCGTGAAAACGTTTTTTGTGTGTGATTAAGATGGATAGTTGTCTTCTTACTTAGTGCAGTTAGAAAGGCCTGTTATATTTTCTAGAAAGATGTCATTGCTGAAAGGTTCCTCTCTCTTCAGATAAAACTCTGGATTCTGATTCAGATAGAGCATTCAAGTCCACCCTGTTGTGTGTTTTGGTGGTTAAAACAAGAGTAGGCATATCATAAGAAGCATCTAAGATAACTGCTTAATCAGGCAACTTCTGAAAAGGAAAAACAAATGAATGTGATGGTTAGTGTTGTCCCATTTTTAAGTATCTTAGAAAGGAGCTAGTTCAATGAATTCAGATTGAGTGATCACAGTGTGAAACCATTTATGTAAAAAGATACGAACACATATGATAAAGCTTTTAAATTCTATTCATTTATGTATGTAAAAATGCAAAGGCAATACAGATTTTGAAAAGACATATATCAAACTCTGGTGCCTTTGGAAAGCACTGCAATTCTGGTGTTGGATAAAGAAAGAGGGCTACAGAAAAAGAATGGCTGGGTTCAACAGCGATGAGGTAGGGGTTTTATTACTGAGAGCCACAATAGGGGCCATGTTGTGAGGTTGTTTTGTTTTGTTTTGTTTTAATTTAGTTCATTAAAGGGCTGAACTTTATTTTCAGAATATATTCTTTCTCTTTTTGGTATGTTGCAAAAGCTGTTTCTTTTATAAAATGAACGGCAATTGAAGATGATCATGTATTTTTTTTCCTAATGTCCTTGCTTGGTAAAATGGAAACTGAACAAATGTTTATTATACATATATTTTATTTTTTGAAATGTTAGCATTTGTTTTTATCCAGAAATCTGAGACTAAAAAGAGTATAAAGGAAAAAGATTATTGTTTAAAGATCAATTTTGTTTTTGCTAAGTTCTTCTATTGTACTTTTGCTTTTCTATTTTATCAGTCTCTGTCATAATTGCTATTATTTACCTTCTTCCACCTTGTTGGTTCTCCCCACTAACCTCTTGAAATGGATGTGTATTTTCTTGATTTTCAGTCTTTATTCCAATAGATTCATTAGGTTTTTATATGAAAAAAGGTTTTAACTGCCTCCCATATGATATATTTTTGAATTTTGTTTTCTTTATTGTTGAAATATATATTAAATTCTGCTTTGATATCTTCTATCATTTGTAAGTTAGAAAAATATTACTTAATGTCTAAACATTTGGAAATTACTTTGTGGCACCACATGTGATTAATTATGACAAACACCATTTGCTCTTGGAAAGAAAGAGCATTCCTCAGTTAGTGTTCTCTGTATATCAGTGGAATGAGGATTAGGAATCCTGTTTAAATCTCCTACACCATCGCTGATGCTTTCAGTCTGTTAGTTCAGTAAGTTATTGAGAGAGGTATGTTAAAGTGAAGCTTACTTTCTCTTTTGTGAATTTGTTTCTCCCTCTATTTCTATCAGTTTTAGATTTATATATTTGGGGACTACATTATTAACCCAATAGGAATTCAGAATTGTCCTTACTTGTGGATTGGTATTTTACCATTATGAAATGCTCCCTTCATCTCTAGCAATGAGGCTAATCTATCTTCATTGTAAACCTAGTATAGCTATACTAATTTGCTTATAGTAAATATGAGCCTATTACATCTTTTTAAGGTATGTCTACAATGAGTAGCATATATTTGGATTTTTTAAACTACTGTGGTAGTATTTGTCTTTTAATTCAAGAATGAAATATATTTGCATTTGTATTATAATATTTTTGTTAAAATCTATATCCTTCTAGTTGATTTCTAACTTTCCATTTCTTCTTGATTCTTTTTTCTTCTTCTTGATTCTTTTCTACTCTTCCTTACTTTCTTTTAGAAAAATCAAGAATCTTTTATTCATATTTTATCCTGTATTTACTCCTGGTTGTACATTCTTTTATTTTTTACTTTAGTGGTTATTCTGAAGATCCAAACATTCACTCATGATGGATCAAAGATTACTATAAATTGGCACTTTTACAACGTCCCAAATAATGAATAATATTTGAATATTTAAAATGTATTTACCATCCGGGCTCAGTGGCTCAGCCTGTAATCCCGCACCTTTGGGAGGCTGAGGTGAGTGGATTACCTGAGCCCGCGGG
>NW_007247427.1:239913-279458 GCF_000164805.1 Carlito syrichta
ACCTCATCTCTACAATAAATCAAAAAATCAGCAGGGCGTGGTAGCACATGCCTGTAATTCAGGCTACTTGGAAGGCTGAGGCGGAAGGATCGTCGGAGCCCAGCAGGTCGAGGCGGCGGTGGCCAAGAGTGGCCACTACACTCCAATTTGGGTGACAGAGTGAGACTCCAACTCAAAATAAATAAATTAATTAATTAAATAAAATAAAATGTATTTACCTTCTCACACCCTTTGTGCTGTGCTGTTGTTTCTATGTAATTTATTTCACCTTATTACAGCCTGTTTGGTTTCCCCGTAAAATAGACTCTGAGACAAGAATTCAAGTTCAAAGAATTTATTTGGAAAATATTCCCAGGAAAAAAGATGATCAAGGGAAAAGGGAGACAAAAACCAGTAAAGGCTGTCTTAATGATCAGGTTATAGGTTTGTAGCTTATGTGTTAGGGGTTGTAGTGTGTTAAATGGAGACCTCCAAGAAGATATGACCATGTCCTTACTCCAGAAGCCTGTGAATGTGACCTTATTTGAAAATAGGATCTTTTGCAGATGTAATTAATTTAAGGTTTTTGAGAAGAGGATATCATTCTGGATTAGGGTGGACCCTAAATCCAATGGCAAGTCCTTTAAGAGACAGAAGAAGAGGAGAAACAAACACTGAGGAGGAGAAAGTCATGGGGAGATGGAAGCAGAAGCTGGAATTATGCAAATTCAAAGCAGGGAACTTCTGAAGTCACCAGAAACTGAAAGAGGCAAGGCAGAATTTTGCCCCCAATCACAGAAAGCACAACTATGCTGACACCTTGATTTCAAACTTCTAGCTTCCAGAACTATGAGAAAATATATTTTTATTGTTTTAAGCCAACAAGTTCATAGTGATTTGTTCCATCAACCCTAGGAATCTAATGCAGGACCCTTCTGTGGAACAAATCTCAGAATCTTTCCACAAGATGCTGAGGAGACTGGGGAATTTATCCTCTGACTCCTTTGATGCTCGAGGGTTGCCCCAGGGCATTACCTCTCTGAACATCTGGGCAGATCTGTACATAGCCTATAAGACTGATATTCATTGATGCTGGAGAGATAATCCAGGCAAAGGAAAGACAGGAGCACTGGAGGTGGAAAGGTTGTTAGTGAGAGCAACTGTCAACACCTGCATGGAAAATCAAATGAGCCAACAGGCTTTCAGATGAGGCTTTCAGTAATGTCTGTTGCATCTGCTTATGTTTCACAAGACATTAGTATTATTGTTTTCTATAACTGATATTGTTCTAAATTTATACACATATTTAAATTGTTTTATTAATTTGTCTTCTTGCATTTTTGTGTTTCTATCTTGGATCAATTTTCTTCTATTAAAAAAGAATCTATCATACATTGTAGCCTATCAGGTGGCAAAAATTTCTATTTTTGTTTGTGTGAAAAATATTTATTTCATCTATGTTTAAAGACTTTCTTGGCTGGATATAGATTTCTAGGTTGGTGATTATTTTCTTTCACCACTTTCAAGATGACATTTTATTTTCCTTTGGCTTTCATTCTTTCTTTGAAATGTTAGTCAGCAATCTTATTTTTGCTCCTTTTAAGGGAATTACTTTAATGTTTTTAAGTCTGGCTCCTTGTGTTTTGTTTCCAGCATTTTATAAATGTTTAGGTATTTTTTTTAATCTTACTTGAGTTTCTTAGTACTACTTGAGTTTATAGTTTAATATCTTCAGTTTTAAAAAGTTTTCAGCTAGTATTTCTTCAAAAATTGCTTATACCCCACTCTCTTTCTTCTCTATTTGGAATTCCACTTATATATATAAACCAGAGTTTGTCTTTATATCTGATGTAGCTTTTATGTTCTATCTCTCTCTCTCTCTCTCTCTCTCTCTCTCTCTCTCTGTGTGTGTGTGTGTGTGTGTGTGTGTGTTTAGAGTTGTGGAGTCCATGTGAGAATTTACCACATAAGTAAATTGCATGCAAGAGAGTTTGGACTTCTAGTGGGTCCCTTCCCTTGATAGTGGACCTGATACCCAGTGTGCTGCTGTTTGCTCTCTTTCCCCTCTCCTTCCCTCCCTTCCCTAGCAGTGTCTAGCATCTGCCATTCCACCTTTGTGCTCCTGTGACCAGTGATCAGGGTAGTTTATGAGTAACAACATGCAATATTCAGTTCTTTGTTTCTGTGGTAGTTCGCATAGTATGAAGGTCTCCAGCTGTACCCACACTGATGTGAATGACATGATTTTGTTCTTTATGGCTGCATAATATTCCATTGTGAAGATGTACTACATTTTCTTTACCCAGTCCATTTTTGATGGGTATTTAGGTTGGTTTCATGTTTTAGATATTGTAAATAGTGCTGCAATGAACATACGTGTGCAGGTGTCATTTTGGTAGAGCTATTTATGTTCCTCAAGGAATATTCCTAGAAGCGGGATTCCTGGATTATATGGAAGCTCAAATTTTATTCTATGAGAAAATGACATACTGCTTTCCAAAAGGTTGAACTAGCTTACATTCCTACCAACAGTGTAGTAGCGGTCCCTTTTCACATAGCCATGCCAACCTCTGCTGTTTTTTGACTTTCTTTTTAGTTGGAGTCTCACTCTGTCACCCAGACTGGAGTGCAGTGGCATGCTCCTGGCCACCGCAGCCTTGACTTGCTGGGCTCCAGTGATTCTTCCACCTCAGCCTTCCAAGTAGCCAGAACTACAGGTGCACACTAGTATGCCCAGCTGACTTTTGATTTATTGTAGAGATGAGGTCTCACCAAGTTGCCCCAGCAGTTCTCGAGCCCACGGGCTCAGGCAATCCACTTACCTTGGCCTCCCAAATCGCTGGGATTACAGGCTGAGTCACTGAGCTCAGCCTGTTTTTTGACTTTTTAATTATAGTCATCCTTACTGGTGTTATGTGGCATTTCATTGTAGTTTTGATTTGCATTTCTCTGATGATTAATGACACTTCTTCCTTTGAGCAGTGTCTGTTCATGTCCTTTGCCCACTTTTTAATGGGGTTATTTGTTTTTTTCCTGTCAATTCATTTGAGATCCTTGTAGATCCTGGATATTAGTCCTGGATCACATGCATAGCTTACAAATATTTTTTTTCTTATTCCATGGTTTGTCTCCTTACTCTTTTGGTGTTTTCTTTTTCTATGTAAAAACTTTTTAGTTTGATAATGTTCCACCTATCAATCTTAGCTTTTGAGGACTTGGCTGTGAATTTACTCTGATGTCCAGGATGGTGCTTCCTAAGTTTTCTTCTAAGGTTGTTATAGTTTGAAGTTTTACATTTAAGTCCTTGATCCATTCTGAATTGATTTTGTATATGGTGATAGGTAGAGTCCAGTTTTATTGTTCTGTATGTGGTAGGCCAGTTTTCCCAGCACCATTTACTAAATATGATTTCCTTTCCTCAACGTTTGTTTTCATTGGCTTTGTTGAAGATGAGTTGGTTGAAGGTACATTATTTTATTTCCAGATTCTTTCTGTCACCTTCCATTGGTCTCTCTATTCCTGTACCAGTACCATGCTGTCTTGGTTACTGTAACTTTGTAATGAAACTTAAATTCTGAAAGCGTGGATGCCTCCAGCTTTGTTTCTTTTGCAGAGGATTGCTTCAACCATCTGCGTTCTTTTTTGCTTCCATGTGAATTTCTGTATTGTCTTCTACACCTGTGAAAAATGGTGTTGGCAATTTGATAGGAATTGCATTGAATCTGTAGATTGCCTTGGGTAGAATGGACATCTTGATGATATTGATTCTTCCAGTCCATGAGCATGTGATAGTATTCCACTTGTTTGTGTCATCCTTGATTTCTTTGAACAGTGATTTGTAGTTCTCACTCCATATTTTTAATCTTTTCTCTTGCTGTGCTTATGTCTGAATATTTTCTATTTGTCTGTCTTCCAGTTTACAAATCCTGTGCCTATCCTGCTGTTTCAACCATTTGTTACATTCTTAATTTCAATTCAAATTTTTCAGTGCTAAAATATACAATTAATCTTTTAAAAAACACTAATTCCAGTTTTCTGGTAAAATTCAGATAACAAGATGCTGCATTTCACTGGGGGATGGTAGTCTACAAAACCATCATGTTCAAGCCTGTTTCTGCCATTTCCAACATCTGAATCATTTGTTAATCTGTTTCTGTTGTTCATTTTTTTCTCTTTGTTTTCAGTCATTTGATCCTGACACTGTGGGTTACTTGTATTAGACTATATTCCTCCAGAGAAGAAGAACTCTTTAATCTAGTCAAAGTTTTTAGTCTTGGTGAGGGCTGCTGTAGAGCTGCTGCTCTGATTCCTAAGGTGTAGTTTTTCAAAGAATCAACCAGAATCTGCTGTTTTCACTTGCTTAGTAAGCTCTGATTCTCCATTTTCTTTTGTCTTCATCTGATTACTAAAAACTACTGAAATTATAAAACTGTACATTTTTGCTGGTCTTTTCAGCTTTTCCCTTCATGTATCTCAGGTACTGAAAACCCCTTCAAGAGGAAAGAATCAGATAATGCAAAACTGACTTTAATGCAATTCCTCTTTCTCTGGAATCTTGGCCCCTGAAAGCCTTGTTGCATAAAATTTCTTCTATTCATAGAAAAGTTGTTTGCTCATTTGTGTTTTTCCAGTTTTTATTTATTTGTTTTTGGTGAGGTCATTGGCCTAAAGTTGTTCTCTTGCGGCCAGAAGCCAGTTTATTATATTAAGGTAGAAATTCTCATTTATTGTATGGTTATACTGAATAATACAAGCAGTAAAGTGAAGACATTTTTCTTCGAGAGTCTCTGGAGATTGTTTTCTCTATAATCATTAATACTATGAGTGCAAATGTCATACATTTTATGAAGGTGAAAATAATACAAGAAAAAGAGGTCTAGAGCCCTCAAGAGATTATTATCATATAATCTACTTTTTTTTAACCTACCAAAATACTACACAGAAGCATTACAGATGATTATCTCTTTAACTAATTAGATGCAACCTAAAGTTTTTTTAACAAACATTAATTTTTTGCCATTCTACCCAGAACAATTATAAGTGCTGAGAGCTAATGATGGAGAAAGTGACAATGAGAAAAAAAAAAAGATAACAAAAAGTCCCAGTACCAGTGAGCTTACAATCAAGTTGGTCAGAAAAGAGTAACAATTATAAAAACTCAGAGAACAAATACATGTGAATTACATCACACTGATTATAAGTTATAAAAGGAATCATAACATAAAAAAGATTCACAGGGTAAGAGATACTATCTAATGAGGTGTTAGAGCAGTTATTGTGATAAAATTATTTGTTTATTTGCAGCCAAACTTTCTGCTAAGATTAGTTAGTCTCATATCTTTTATGATCTCCTCAGGGGAAAAGTGCTCGTTTATTCAACATGCTTATTCTTATAATATATCATAATCACTATTAAAAGTTCCAGAATGAGAAACGGTACATACATATCCACACAAAGATTATTCCAGTCAATAAATAAGCTCTAGGAATAAATTCTCTTCTTATGAGGTTACCACTCAAACAAATAACAAATCAGGAGCACTTAGCGTTACAGTTGTTTATTTTTAAATGTAAATAAAAAATGAAATGAGAATTTTTTAATGATAATTTTCACAAAAAAACTGTACAATTTCTTTCTGTGGTGTCCTAGTTTTTGTTGTTTTGACCAAAGGTATTAAAAGGACTCAATTATCCTAAGTCATTTTTAAGATTGCATGCTTTCATTTTCAAAATTATTTATGATTTTACTCTGAAGCAAACCAGCAATAGTAATACACTAATGAAATGTTTTATTTTTAATAGCAACAAGACTATGGGAATTAAACAGTAATAATAAAACCATTATTTTAAATATAAAATCTCGGTTTATTCTTAAGTATAACTAGGTAGAAAAGCGGTCATACATGTATCATTTAAAAATGTCTACGTTGCCACAGCTTTATGTTAAATACTATAGCAAAAAGGAAGACAAGATCACTCTACATATGAATATATGTATATGTAAACACATATGTATTACAGAAAACACCGCAATGCTTTAAGAACCATAATAAAATATACTGAGCACTTCTTAAAGTCTAATTGATACAAGTGGCAACTAGTAATAAGACATGAGAGAAGAAAAAAAGGAGTTAATGGTAGCAGCAAAGTGATTGAAATTGAAGATAAGCTTGACAAGAAATGGGCCATCATCTCCAAGAAAAAAAACTTTAAAATAATGAAAGATATAAAAAAGATTTAAATAAATAGGAAATTCTGCTGTATTATTGAATAGAAAAACCCAATAGCATAAGGTCAGTTCTTTCACTATCAATAACATTAATTAATTTATAAAATATAGATAATAATTCAAAAAAGAATAGTATTTCCTCCATAAATTGTTAAATCACATTATAAAGCTAACAATTCAAAATAGAGTGGTATATGCATATAACTGGATAAAACAAATCATAAAATCCAGAAATCAATTTAAATCCAGGAGGTATGTCTTTTCATTTGATAAAGAAGGCACTTTGGTTAAGAAAATAAGTATTGATAAATAAATGAAACTGGGGCAATAACTTAGTTATTTGCAAAAACTAAATGCATTTGAATTCCTACCTAACACACAATAAATTCCTTGTGGATCAAATAATTAGAGGTGAAAAATCAACCATAAAGTGTTATGGGAAAACAAACAAACAAAAAAACAACAAAGTATTGAGAATTTTTTTCTTTTAATAATCTCAGAATGGTTAAGACTATCTAAGTATTGTACAAAATTCCAGAAGCCTTATAACAATATGCGGATTTATTCAACTGTACTAAAATAAATTTTTTCTGCTTGAAGAAAAAAACTAACAAAATCAAGACAGGTGACAAGCTGTGGGAACATTGGTAACTCATCTCACAAAGTATTCATTTCCTTAATATGTAAACATTTCTACCAATTAATAAGAAAATATTAAAATACATCGTAAAATGTTTGAAGTGTATAAAAATGTGGTTCACAGAAAATAAAATATGAATATTTGCTTCTTAAATATGTTAAACATATGAAAAGACATTATTCATTAATAAGGTAAATGCAAAATTGCAATTACAAGAATATATAGTTCTACCCTATTCATTTTAGCAAATATCAAGCAGTTTGATAAGACAGAGGCATTTTCATACTTCTTGCTAAAAGTATGAATCAGTACAACTTTATAGAAGGCATCTTGGCACTAATTAGAAAAAAAGTTTTAAAAATTGCCCTATCCATATTCCAGTATTGAGAATTTATCCTCCATAAGTGTTCACACATGGGCAAAATGGCATATATGTAATATTATCCATTGGATTGCATTTTAATATTGCAAACAATTTGAAGGAACTCTGCTTTTATCATTAAGGAAATTATTAAGAATATTTTGTTACATTTGTATAATAAAGCACACAGTATTTAAAACAATTGGGCAGAACTTTATGTATTTTAGGAGAGCAAAATACTTTATGTATTTTAAGGATGCTTTTTTAAGGGAAATTAAGATATATTTTTAAGGAAAAAATAAAATAAGAACTATATCTTTGACAAACCACCTGCTGTGAGTTTAATTATGTTTCCCAAATTCTTTTGTTAAAGTCCTAAACCTCAACACTTTCAAATTAGAAAGGGCCTTCAAATAGATAATTATCATAAAATGAAATCATATGAGTATACACTTGTCCAATGTGACCAATGTCCTTATAAGAAGAGGAAATTAGAATATGGACAATACATACAAACCAAAGGGTGATCATGCGAGGACACAATGCAAAAAGGCAGTCATCTGCAATCCAAGAAGAGAGGTCCCAGAAACAAACAAATACACCGACCCTTGATCTTTGACTTCTAAACTACAGAATGATAAGAAAAAAATTTCTGTTGTTTAAGCCACCCAGTCTGTGGTATTTTGTTATGTCAGCTCTAACCGACTGATATACTACCATTTGTGCAAAAATAATATGTATGCATGTACATATGTATCTGCTTGCTTGCATATAGAAAATATCTTTCAAGATAAACTGTTTGCAATGCTTCCTCTGGGAAAAATAACTGTGCTGTTGATGAAAAGATGAGAGAGAGACATATGGAAAGAGAAATACTTTGGGAACCAGAGAAAGGGTTTGAGTAGTAGCTTTTACCCATTCATTAGCATGTGACCTGGAGAAAAGTCATCTAGCTATACAGTGCCTCAGCTAGAGACTAGGGGACAGTATGACCCTGAATGACTTCTCAGCTATCTACAAATGAACATGCAATTAGTATTATATTGTTTGAGGCATTTCTATCTGCTCAGGAAGAGTAACAACCAAGGAATTGTAAATATGTGAACTTTCGTTGCTTAACCAAAGGCTTAGTATTATGTCATAAAGACGAATGTTCAGAAGAAGCTGAAAATAGAGAGCATGATTTAGTTCTGTCCTGAACAAAGGGGAAAAAAAACTAAGAAGTAATACTATTGATTATGGGCAGATGGCATAAAGTTAGCAAACAAGTAAAAGAGAAAATAGGAATCTCCTATTTTATTTCTGTCTTCCCTGTCAAAGAGAATGATCTTCAGACTAGAAAGAGTGGAAAATATATTGGGTGTGGGAAATTGAAACTGAAAGATAAGTGGAGAGATTGTAAGAGAGCACCCAGCTACTCAAAATGAATCCAATTTTCTGGACCCAGATGAATTGTACTAAGGTACTGAGAGAACTTGTAGCAGAGAGTCCATGGCTACCATCAATAATCATTAAGGGGATATTTGAGAGGAATAAATGTCCTGGCTTCAAAAAGTTTCAGAAGGTGCCTTCTACAAACCATCGATGTGTGATCCTTTTCTTTTCATCCTTGTATCTGCTGAACCTGATACGTTGTTCAAGAGTCAAGGCAGTACGCTAGAACAATTGGTTAATCCACCGAGATATGAGCTTGTGGAGAAGAAGTTAGTAATCACTAGGAGAAGTTAGTAATCACTGGTTCACGGGGAAGAGGTCATGGTGAAGCAGCTCCTGAGCTAGTCTGGCACCTTTCTTTGTTCTTGCAGATCCTTTTCTTCCACATCTCCATCGTGCCCTTTGTGGAGTTGTGAGGAAGGTATTGGCTTACATACGTATTTCCTTCAATGGCTTTGAAGTTCCTTGGGATTTAGAGAATGCTCTATTTTAGCTTCTGAGGTTTTAGCATTCTGTTTGTTTTTAAAGCACTAGAAGACTGTAGGTTTGGGAGCAATTTCAGCTACAGAGAGAGTGCCAAGTACATGTGCAGCATTTGACAAAATTTCTAATTATGGACATGTGGGCGTAATGAAGGAAAGCTCTACAATTAGGATTTGTAGTTTGTTAAATTGTATTACCCAAGGGGCATTTGTTAATGGGTGTTAATTAGAGGAGGATTGCTACTTACCCTATGTAAAGGCTTAGCTTTGAAATTGTGGAGGTCCTAGATACACTCAAGGTGTTTATGAATCGAAAACATGTATTGAGCACGTGCCAAGCTGGTGTTAGGGATAAAAGAGTGTACAAGGAAGGCCTCAGTCCTTGCTACTGGAGCATTTACAGAAGCAATAGATAAATACATTTAAATAAAGCAGAGGAAATACCAGTGGTTGCTCCAAACTTCCTGATAGGATGAGTCTAATATTGATGATTTGCTTTACAGTCTGCCTATGGGGCTTACTTTGAAGCTTTCTTTGGTCAGCAGAGCAACTGATTTTACTAAACTATATGTTTATTTGAAAGCCTTTAGAAAGAGGGATGCTCTGGAAAATCGAGTTAATGTGAAGCTTCTCAATAGTGAGTATTATGACAGAGAAAGTCCAGCACATGCTGGAACTACCCACTAGAGATATCTAGCTTATTCTACATCCATCAGAAACATGACTTAATTTCATGAAGTCAGTTAATGTCCTACTCAAATCGTGAAGATACATGTGCAGTAAGAGGGATAAGTGGGTAAAAAGCAAATGTTGACCTAAGCCTGAATTTTACCCTACATCTTTATAATAAAATAAATAAATTAAAAAACAAAACAAATGTTGAAGGTAGAAGGAATAGGACTTGCCAAGATCTAAAGGCAGGATCATGGCCCCTTAGAAGATCTAGACGTGTACTCTGACTAGAACACAGACTGAGAATAGGGAGTATAATATGGTAAACCTGCAGAGAATGGCCATAAGGAGCCTTGTCACGGCAAAGGTACAGTCTGTACTTCATCATTTGAATAATGGAAGCAAATACAGGTTTTTAATACTGGAGTGTCACAATCAGTTTTTGTTTTTAGTAAGACTTATTGACATGGAGAATAGTTTGGGAGGGCTACCTATGGAAGCAGGGAACTCAGAAAGCTGTAACAGCAGCAGGAGGGAATGGGAATGGAGGTATGGAGAAACCTGTGAAATATTTACATGGTTGTAGTGATATAAATCTTGACTCTATTTCATGGAAACAATAAAGAAGAAGAGTCGTGAAATTTCTAGGCTTCTTGAATGATCTCCTATGTGGATAGTGATGCTACTCACTAGTCAGAACATAGGTAAAAAGCAGGTGTGGATTTTGGAGGTTAGATGAGGTGTTCAGTGTGGTAGGTGATGCACAGGAGAGAGGTTGAAATGGAGATGTGTTAAAAAAAAATCAACAGTACATGAATCAATTATTGTTTTTCTCATGCTTGCCTTTAATGGATGGATGTTATGGACGAAAATGAACATATGCATGACAATATCTGTGAACCGTCAAAGTCCCTCTTTGAATTCTAGATTAAGAAGTCCTGTAGGTGAATGAATAGAATCACCTAGGCAGTATGTGTAGATGGAAAGTAGAAGACTGAGCATAGGACCCTGAGAAATGATAACGATAGACAGGGAATAATGACCCTAAAAGATGACAAAGTAAGAGAAGTCCGATGCTTCACGGGAAAACAACAGGAGAGTGTGTCATGAAAACCAAATGAAACATGTTGTAAACATGTGAGATTAGTTAACAACATAAAATATGGAAGGAGTAGCCAATACGCTGAATAAACCAATGAGAGCGTACACATATTCCAAGGAACTAGAATGATACAACAAGTCACTAAGAAGAAATTTAACATTATTAAATGTGAAGCCTTATACTTAGGTCCAAATAGTTAACTTGAACTTTTTATTTAACCAAAGTACACAAAAGATTTGAGAGTCAACATGGATCAACAGAATAATTTTCGTCTACAAAAATAGACACAAGATGGGTAAAAAATGTAATAGACACACTCCTAGTCCTGGTAACACTTAATAATTTAGATCTGCTTTTGTAAAACAGATAGATTAGAAAACAGTAAGTCTTAGAAAATGTAAGTTGAACCAGTTTTGATTCAGTAGTAATAATAAGTGGATTTGATAATTCAGAGAAGAATTCCTAGAAATTACTTGGACCTAGAAATGATTGCTCTTAAATTGGTGTGTTCCTCAATAATGTAGAAGGAGTTCAAGCAGAGGTTAGATGGTGGAATGTCTGTAATATTAAGAGAAAAATCAAGCAGCAATTCAAGATTGGAGCTGGATGACCTTTTAGTTTTATACTAATTTTACTCTTCCATGATTTAAATATTTCTAAAAGACAGCATTAGTAAATCTAGAGAAAACTTCGAGTGTTCTCCCAGTCAACTTATGATTCTGTAATTTTATAATCTAGATTTAGTCTTTTCTACATAGCAGTCATTTTACAATTCCAACAGACTTTAAACACAATTATATTGTGGTCATTCAATTATTGAAAATAATGATGGATAGATAGGTGGATGAGTGGATAGATATAGATAGATAATAGATAGAGATGTCTGGATAGAGAAAGATAGATATATATTTTAAGTTTAACTACCTGGATACTAACAAAATAAAATGAAAGATACCCACTTAAGCAACTGGTAATGATATAAAAGTAAGTAATGAAAAGTTGCTACCAGAAAATATAGCACCAGAAAGGAGCTTATCAAAATAATACTTAAAAATAGAAACCTTCCTACACCTAGAGTTATAGATTACAAATGATTTTCATCAATCTCTCAATACTTTAAATTTATCACTGCCTTGAAAATCTTCAGGAAACTGGAGACTTAACTATTTTAACAAACAAAGAAAAGGAGAAATTTCTATGAAAGCCTATGCCAACAATTTGTTGTAAATGAGAATAAAACCAAGAACTTTTCCTGTGTTCAGACAATATTATAATACCACTGAGAAAGAATAGCTTAAAAATGAAAAAGAAGCCAACTTGTAATCAAAAGACAACTCGTACAAAGTGTTCTATTTGTTATGTGTGATGTTATTCATACATGCTGTAGAAAAAAAAAAATCCAGTCTTGTCTCTTTTTTCCCTAGCTGCTGGAGAAAGAAAAGTTGTGACTACATTGGAACCAACTTCAGAACATCTACCCACAAGAATTGATTCCAACCAGACTCCCAGGGCCTTATAACTTTGCCAAGAAACAAGGAGGTGGGAGGGGGGAATACTTAAGATGATTTATCCAATACAGCAAAGAGAAAGAAAGGCTGTATGATTTCTGTGGCCCTGTGTCATTCAGGTCCAAAATGACTCACTCCTATTAAACAAGGATAAACTTAAAAATCAGCCCATTTTCCTCTACTTCAGGCTTTAGTGTCCACATCAGCCAAACCAAGCAAAAAGCTCACTTTGAAAGAAACCCTACAGCAGGCAGGAAAGCCTGAACACAAAAGACCCACTTGTGAAGAGATTATCACCAAAGCAGTTTGTGGTTAGATACCTTATGGTTTGGGACAAAATAGACTTTATAACCATCACAGTAAAAATTGGATCAAGCAAGAATTATTAACGGATTTTCAATCCAGGGGGAAATTTACCTAAAGAGTAGAATAATTTATATGGCTATACAGAATTTACCCACACATTTCTGATTGGTAGCAATACAACCCAGTAATTGGACAACATATTGACCAGAAAATCAAAATTAGCATCACCAATGAGGGATAGATGGACATCATGTGCCTCCAAGTGTGATAACCTGAGAAGGAAGTGGCATCACTTTTCTTACTCCAGTCATCGTCATGAGAAAACATCAGGTAAAATTAAAATGAGACATGCTCTTAAGGATAGAGACTTTATTCTTCAAAAATGTTAATATCAAAATAAGAGAGTAGACAAGTTCAGAGTTAAAAGGAACTAAAGAGATATAGCAAAGAAATGCAATAACTGATCCAAAAGTCAATTCTGTAAGAAGGGGAAAAAAACAAACAAATGTATTCCAATTTTGCCTATTGATTCTATAACATATTATAAAGTCAATAGGCAAAATTGGAATACAAACAGTAGATTACATAAAAGCAGTCTATCAAATTGATAACTCTCTGGTGGTTATGTCACAGAATATTCTTATTCTTAAGAACTATGCATTGAAGTCTTTAAGGGTAAAGTTCCATGTTGTGTGCATCTTAATTTCAAAGGATTCAGAAAAAAACACAGGTGCACAATCACAATAAGGCAAATGGGGTATACCGTTAACAATATTTTAGGTAAAAGTTAAACTCGAGTAAAAGGCATATGGGAAATCTTCGTACTGTTGATATTTTTACATCTCTGAACTACTCTTACTTTTTTACAAGTTTTTATAAGTAGAAAATTATTTATAAATAAAAAGTATTTTGAAAAAGGCTTATGCTAGATCTTTGAGTGTCGAGATGTATATCCTGCAACTGTGTCACCCAGAAGTACTAATTCCAATTGGTCCTGGGGAATTCAACACAGGTACATCCAAAAGTAATATTTAGGATCATAAGATGACAAAATAATCTCAATAAAACACTTAGTTATTGTTTTGACTTTTTGAGTAAGATTGGTTTTGGTGCTGTAGGCTTTCAAAATGAAATGGAGATAACTTATGATGGCAGCTTAAAGTAGTGCCTTTCCAGTAAATGGTTTTACAGTTAATTTGATTGATCCTGATATTAAAAGTGCTTCAAAAAATAGAAATCAAAGAAATGTTTCACTTCCCAATGATGGTCTCAAGTGTTCCAAATGTGTGTTTATTTTTTAACAATTTACCTGAGAGCATAAATGTGAAGAATTCCAAAACCATTTTATCACTAGAGCCAACCAAATGTGAAGGGCGGAGGATAGAGATAGCAGAAATTAACCCATGTATTCAGTTGCAAGGATGAACTGTAGCACTCATTCAGCAGTTATACTTCATTTCTGAAAACTCTCATGTTACTACGGGAACATGAAATGGCAGTAGTTTGCATGTGCAAGACAACAATAATGAATTCCTGGATTATAAGGAGGAGTGCAATAAACACATGCACACACACATATACGCACACACACAGACACACAGAAAGAGAATTGTGTATCACTGGCTGCAGCAAAGAGAAGCAACTCAAAAACAATAATTAGTCCAACAAACTAAGCTCTCAGGTCCGAAACATTCTTGGTGTATCAGGAACAAATATGCAAGGAAAGCTGCAGACGATCACCTGATTAATATTTGGGAAAAGGCTTTATTCAGGAATACGGTATGGTGCTGTGCACACATTCAGATGACAGGGCTGGAGATGATGAAAGCAAAGATTTCATTCACTTTGGGATAAAAGTCCCTCGAGGTTTTCATTCACTGTTATCATGTTCTGAAGATGCCTGTCTCCTCTCCCTCAGACACTTGGTGTTTCTTGGCATATGTTGGGTGCCATGTCCATTGCCACAACTAGGCCCATGAATGGACATCCATTTGGCCTTAACTCCATTCTCCCTCTTTCATAACACCTCAATTTTCTTTGAGCAATTACTTCTCCATCACATTATGTAGTCTCTGTAGAATGGTAAATCCATTCCGGTGTGAGATGCAGGAGTGCCTGTAACCTTTCTGGAAGATTCTTCTCTCTCACCAGCTTATGCAATTAACTGCAAGCTGTTCCCTAATCTGGGTCAACCACGTGCTCTTTCCACAGACTTTGAACCTTAAGCAAATTATATAAGACTGTAAGAAAATACAGAAATAAAAACAAAGCAAGTTGTGTTAATCATCCAGCCAGCACTTGTTGTTCCAGCCCACTTTTTGAGGACATTCCCACCACTCTCCTTCATCAATAAATGTACCCTCTCTACTACCTAATCATCTTTACATCTGCAGTCCATTCCAATTCACTTGGTCATACGTCCCTTTCTACTGAATCATTCTCAACTGCACAAATAGATCTTCTATATTAAAAAACAAAAACAAACAAATAGAACTCACATCCCCCATCCAACTATTGGTCCCTTGTCTCTGCTTCTATGCTGAGCAAAACTCCTTGAAAGATTTGTCTACATTTGTTGTGATCAGGCCTCTTTCACATTTTCTCTTCAACCATTCTACTTCCACTGTTTTCTGCTCCCCCTGCCCCCTCTACCCCCTGCTTCACTGAAATCATTGTCAAGATTACCAACAACCAGAGTATTTCCAAATCTAATAATTGACCCTTATGTGTCTCTCTTAATTTATCAACAGCATTTGCACAGTTGATTGCTTCCTCCATATTGCAATACTTTCTTCTCTTAGCTTCTAGAACACCCTGTTCTCTGATTTTCCTCTTGCTTCAATGGCATCTCCTTCTTGGTCTACTTTTCTAACTTCTTTTCCTCTTTATGACTTCTAAATATTGGTGTGTCCAGTGTTCAGTTGTAGATACATTTCTTCATTCATGGTCTATATACCAGTGACTTCAAAATGATGCCTTCAGTCAAGAATTTTCCATAAATTCCATAGTTATATTTGACACCCACCTTTATTTGTATCTCTCATAGACATTTCATGCTGTCAAAAAAAAAAAAAAAATAGCAATTTGATCCCAAGCCTCCAAAATGTATTTTTCCTGCATTATTTTCTTTCTCAATAAATACTACAATTTTTCAGTGTCAGAGGGTAAAAGCCTAGAAACCTGGACTCTTTTCCCTGATCCCAATCCATCCAATTAGCCACTTTTTAATATTCTTACCATTATCACTATAGACTTAATAACCATCACCTTTCAGTTTGGCTCCTGAAAAGATCACCTAAATTATCTTGTACATCCACCATTGCCCCCCTACTCCCACATATCTGCCATTGATTATCTGTACAACAACCAGATGGATCTTTCTAAATACAAATAAAATTTATATTTTCCTAGTTGAAATCCTCCAACAACATTCCATCAAATGCAGAATAAAATCCAAAATCCTTATGAAAGCCTGCAATGCTTTCATTATCCATCGCCTTTTTCCTCTCTGTCTTTATCTTCCACATTTTTGTTGTATACCACCCATTCTAGCCATATTGGTTTTTCTGCCTTTCTAGACTTTCTCCTTCCCATGTTCTCTGTTTGTAAGATTCTTCTTCCAGGTTTTACCTTTATTGAAGTCTCCAATGAAATGTTTACATCTCAGAGAAACCTTCATTGTCCTATACAATCTAAAATAAGCACATTCCCAGTCATTCTCTAACCCCCATTTTATTTTTCTTAATAACAAGTGTCACAACTTGACATTATATCACACACTTCCATGTTCACTGTCTATCTCCCACACTCACCTGCTGAATTCATGAAGACAGGGAATGGAATACACTGTTTATTGTGCATTCTCAGCACCCAGAAAAATCCTATAACTGCTGGTGAATGAATGAACTGATGTTCTCCTGTGGATATGGAACTTTATCAAGAGAAAATATAATGATTCAAGTGAGAATAGGATGGGTGGATATAATAGTTTTGATGACTGTCTTCACTAAAAACATTTCATTTTAATGTCCGTTATATATAATAAAGTAACTTTTTAGATAACAGAAATATAGTGGAGTAGGAAATAGTCACTCATTTTGTAGTAAGTTGTAGGGTTTTTAAAAAGTTATGAATGCATTTCTTTAAGGTCTTGCATGAGAATCACAATACTAGCATCTACTTGCAGCTTCTACAAGCTTCTACTATATACATGACTGGTATTGTACTTAAGGATTAACATAAACCACGACATTTATTCCTCACAAGTCTTTAAGGCATGGATTTTCATCCTTAATTTAAAACTAGAAAATGAAGGATGATAAATAATAATTAACTTTCTAAAAGATCTCATATCCAGTAAGAGATGGAGCCAGTCAAGCCCATGTGCTCCACCAAGTCATAGAACCTCTTCCATCTCATGCTTTTACTTTTTAACATAAAAAGTTCCATAGTGAAAGAAGAGACTAATAGAAGTACAGCATAACTTGAACAAATTGTGAGTGAATGGTATAGCCTGAAACTTAGAGCACCAATTTGGTCCATGAGAAGACTTTGTGGAGAAAATAGTCAAGTTCAACATGGAAAGAAATATAGTTTGATAAAGAGACTTGGTCAAAAGTAGGACTGCAAATGCATATTTGTGATATAGGGAGTAGGCCATTTGCCTACTGTTCATGCAGTAGCACAATTGAGATCAAGAAATGATATGAAACAAAATCTTCTTGACTTTGAAGGCCAAGTCCAGAAGTTTAAACATTGTTAAGTGGGCAATATAGTAACTTGATTTTCTGGAATGAACAATCCCCAGATCTCAGCTGCGAACAAAAACAATCATTGACTTTCATGCTCACAAAGCTGATGGTAGGCTGTGTTCCTGTGGACCTTGGTGAAGTTTGTCTGGGCCAGACTAGACTCTGGTTTTCTGGGCTAGTTGCAGGTGTCCTTCACATGGCATTATTCTGAGGCTAAGCCTTAACATGGAGTGGATACCAAAAGCATGCTGTACTCATGACAGATCACAAGACCACAGGGAAAAATGTGATGCCCCCAAGTCCTCTAGTCAGAACCTGGCCACCATACCCTCACTTCTGCCATATTCTATAGCTGAAATAAGCCCATTGGTGGGAAATACTGCGGAGTGGCAAAGAAGGAGGAAGTGATGAACTGGGGACAATAATTCCATCTACCACAGGCAATGCACACTATTTGAATTTTGTTGCGATCATTAAGTAATCACGAAATAGGACAGAGGTGGGGCTGGAATGAGAAACTCGAATAGAAGGGATCAGATTGGAAATTATTGTAACAAATCACGAAGGAGATGATAAAATCTTGGGCTAATGCATCTTCAGTGGCATAAAGGAAGAAATAAGGAAACACTACAATACAGTGCCAAGAAAGAACCAACAGGACAAGGTGACAACCCAGATGCAGGGAAAAAGAAAATGAACACAAGTGGAAATAAATATGGAAGGAAGATGATGAGTTCAGTTTCTTGTTCTGTAATGAGTTCTGGTGTTCTTTTAGAGTTAAGCACCTAATTCCATCTTCGAGGAAAAACCCAGGCTGCCATGATACACTTTGCATCTAGCACATGGCAGTAATTTTTTATCATGCTTATATCAGCATTGCTTCTAGAGACTGTGGCCCTGAAATGAATAGGAAGTGGCTAATAGGTCTATCTGTTTCCACAGCCCAGTATATGTACACTTCCTTTCCACTGCTTTTATTGCTGTCTTTTAGGACCCAATTTACCAGTTTGCCTCTTACCTCCACTCTTTTTTCTTCACTTTGTATCCCCCAGTGCCCCCAAAAGATGCTAGGATTTTAGGATTTAATTTTCCAGCTTCTACCATAGAGGCAGACAAGGGAGAAGGGCAGTTGTAGTGGGTGATGAGTGAACCAAATACAGTATTTACCACTTTTCATAGTAACCAATGTAATTTATTGCTAAGAATATAATTCTCTTGTATTATTTTTATTAATCTGTTTCATTAATATTTTGACTGACCAATCTAGGAAAATGGATAGGCTTGCCCAAAAAAATTCCCCAAATTAAAAATCAAATATTTAATTTTTAAATGAAAAACAAGTCATCTCTAGAGATAGCACTGCAAACAATGAAAATAATTTTCAAAGACAGTGAAAGAAACCTGCCTATTTGGCTACCAATCGTCAGGAGAAAGGAGGAGAGACTCTAAAGAGGATGGGAAAGCAACAAGAAAGCTAGGTTTATTTTTAGTGTGTGTCTTTGCCGCAGAAGGAAATGAGGACATTTTTTATAACAAAGGCCATTTTGAAAGAGATTGGATTGTGTCCGTCCTAAAGTTACAGAATCACTTGAGAAAATAAAGTGTTGGAAGTCACCAAGAAAGTATAACACAGGGAAGATTTCTGAAATAAAATGTGAACAAGGTAAAGACACGTATATTAAAGTTTCTCTGAAGAATTCTTGGAGAAAAAACGATTTAAGTTACCTTAACAGAGAGCATTAGTGCTTATGTATGCTGAGCCTAGAACACCATCTTCAAGTACTATCTTAAAAATTGAGTACAAGAGTACAAATGTATACATTTTCAAAATACATTAGAATACTTTTGGAATACGTTTAGATGCTTTCTTAAATTATCCAAACTTTTTTAGTTTGCTTGCTTCAGGTAGTCAAAAGTAAACTATTTACTGGAATATTTGTTTTTATTAAATTATAGTAGTAATTTATCTTTAATATATTTCAATAAATTTTTGCAAATGAATATTTTAAAGTTTTGTTTTCCTTCATCTCTACCTTGTGCTTTTAACTGAGAGAGGGGATAAAGCAATTTGACATACACTTCAAAAGAAGGAATGCCCCTTCCTTGTTTCTAGTGTTTTCTTTATCAGCCTAAGTTATCACTACTGGAAATGTGTGTGAAATGCCAGAAAAGAACCTAATTAATTACTAATAGATAAATACATTTACACTATTTTAGATGAGTAGGTGAATAATAAACATGACTAATTTTACAATTAGATTGAATTTCCTGCTTAGGCCAAAGGTTTGAATTTTCTGCTTAGAAAACATAAAACTCAGCAGTTGAGGTACTGGCTAAAAGATTTTGAAGAAGGAATTATTTTCCAAAGCACTGAAACCTGAGGACATCCTGTTTTTTATATCTTCAGCTATGCCTGATAGCAAGTGAATTTTTTGCCATATGATCATGGTGATACTTTCATAGCTGTTTAAAGCTTTGACAGCTCACCATGGAACTTGACATTTTTTCCCCAGGTGTTTGTTTTTCCAGTTTGCTGCTACTTGGTGACCAAGTTCTTTTTCCAAATTTTAGAACTTGGATGTGTGTCCAAAGATGTCAAAACTAAGGATAAAATCCTGAGCAATTCTGATCCTATGACTGTACCCACGACTTAAGATATTTTCCTAGCACTTAATAAAATGTTTTTTAATTATCTTTTCATGTTACAAATCTCATTTATTTAGGAATAAGTAACTCAAACAACATCAGATATAGAGCAAATGTATAAAACACTAAGTGTACCATACTGTGTTTATTTAATTTGTAAAACTTTGGTTTGATGGGTTCAAACCAATCTATCAGAGTTTCCTGGGAAAAAGTCCCAGTATTCAAATTATCTGATTAATGCTTTCCTTCATGATGGATAAAGAATTATAAAGTCTTGAGTGAACATAATATGTTTTTTTATTTGCTTTTAAAGCAATTCATCACTTCTTTGTAAGCTAGTTTTAATGGACTATTCCTCTTCATGAAAAACCTACCTTTTGGAGCAACATCTTCTTTTGAAAATCAAAGTTCCAGCTACTTGGAAAGCTGAGGCAGAAGCATCGCCGGAGCCCAGCAGGTCAAGGCTGTGGTGGCCGGGAGCAGCCACTGCCCTCCAGTCTGGGTGACAGAGTGAGACTCCAACTCAAAAAAAAGAAAAATAAAATCACTAGAGTGTTGTAGAAACCTAAAGACTAAGTATCAGATCAACCTGAATTCAAGTCTTGATTTATCTATGACATGTGTGATCTTCAAAATGTACATTTATTGTTTTGAACTTCAGTTTATTTGTAAAGTTGAGATAATCGCATCTTTTAAAGTTTACTACTAGACTAGAAGTACCCAAAGTATCTATCACATTATAGGTTCTTGTTAATACTATTGTATTCTCTTTTCTTTTTTGTCCTTATAAAAAAAACTTACTGTAAATAACTTGGCTACACTTTTGCCTGCATCATAATATCCAATATTATGATATCCTTCCTCAAATGATTCCAGCAAACAGGGAGTGAATAATTACTAAACTTGCTGCTTTTTATGTCTCAAGCCTGCATCAGAATTGTCTAAAGTCTGTGTAAAAACATACATAATATAAATAAATCGCTATTTAGCAATAAAAATGCTTTTCCCTTAATCAACTGAAAAACAGTGGTTCAAGTAGAAAATCTTTCCTTATATGTTTCTAGAGTAGATAAATATTTGTGAGTTTGAAAAACTTTCTTTCTGTAAAATGAAGATAAAAATAGTACCTGTCTCAAAAGGTTGTATGTGAGGATTAAATGAAATAATAAACATAAAGAGCTGGAACATTCTAAGTTGATTTTTGGAAATTGTCATCATCATCGTTATTGTCTGATTTGAAATAGAATCCAAGTTCTTTCTGATTTAGGAAAAGTTATCTTACCCTTCTAAACATTTTCATATCTCTAAAATAGGAGTAATAATTAAATAAAGCACTTAGCATATACCTGACATGATGTGACAAATTTAAAATGTTAAATATATTACTGTAAGCATCCCAGGTACATAAATTTATAGCTACACATAAACTTTCAATGAGATGGATCACAGAAAATAGTTTACGTTGGCTTGACTTCTCTTGAAGATAAATTTCTTTATGTTCTCTCAAACTTTCTCATCAGCTTTTCCTCTGAAAAGACTCTTCCATTGTCTTCTTTCTACTTGGGAGGTTTTCTTGTTCACCCATATTTGACTACTCCCTGGTCTACTTCCTCCTGACCTCCAGTAACCAAGTCCTTGAATCCATAACTATTCTCTCCCTACCCTCTTCTCCACCCCAGACACCCACACTGAATTTTACATTACTCTATTTCTCAAAGTCTTGTTGTTTTTATCATAAAGAATTTACACATCTCTTTATTAAATCTATTCCTATCTATTTCTTCCTGAGTCGACTTTAATAGTTTATGCTAAGAAATCCATTTCATCTGTTATTGGATCTATTAGTGTAGCTTTTCATATTATTCTCTTGTTATCCTTTTAAGACCTACACAAACTGTAGTGATGTCCTCTCTCTCATTCCTGATGTTTATACTTTGTATGAGAAAACTCCTCTTTCTTTCTCTTTTCCTAGCCAGTCTAGCTAAAAATTGACTAATTTTATAGATATTCTCAAGTAAACAGCTTATGATGTGATTGGTTTGTTCTGCTATTTTTCTCTTTTATGTTTCTTTAATTGTAGATATAATCTTTATTATTTCTTTATTCTACATATTTGGTTTAATCTGTCTTACTTTTTCTAGTTGCTTAAGGTGGAGGCTTAAAATAAGATTTGAGGCATTTCTCTTCTTAAATAAAATTTGGTAAGAAATTTATTTTTAAAATATTGCTTTAAATTTATCATGTGTTTCTATTTGCATTCAGTCTAAAGTATTTATGATGCTACTTTAACATTTTTTTTCCTTTTGATGTGTGTATTATGTAGAATGGTGTTGTTCTGTTATCATATAATTGGGAAATGTACAGAGATTTTCTGCTATAATTGCAAACTTGTCTAGTTCTCCTTACATTTCTATCAGTTTTAACTTCTTGTATTTTAATTTGCTACTCAATACATAAGTAACCCAATTTTTATAAGATGACCTCTTTACCTTAGGTAACATTTTTGTTTTTTGCTCTGAAATCTACTTTGTCAGATAATAATATGGTCACTCCATTTTTTTTTTTTTTAGTTTTAGCATGGTAAACTTTTTCTCTGATTTTACCTTTAATCTATTTGTGTCTTTATTATTAAAGTGTGTTTCTTTTTTTTTTTTTGAGTTGAAGTCTCACTCTGCCGCCCAGACTGGAGTGCAGTGGCCGCTCAGCAGCCTCGACCTGCTGGGCTCCGGCGATCCTTCCGCCTCAGCCTTCCAAGTGCTGGAACTATAGGCACGCTCTACCACGCCTAGCTAATTTTTTAATTTATTGTTGAGATGAGATCTCGCCAAGTTGCCCAGGTGGGTCTCGAACCCTCGGGCTCAGGTAATCCACTCACCTCAGCTTCCCAAAGCACGGGATTACAGGCTTAGCCACCGAGCCCGGCTAAAGTGTGTTTCTTATAGGGAACATATTCTTGGATCTTACTTTTTCATCCAATCTGAAAACTGTTCATAGGAGTGTTTAGATTATTTGTATTTCGTGTGAATGTTCGTATGGTTAGGTTTAAATCTATCATTTTGTTGTTTTAAAATGTTTTTCTCATCCATTCTTTGTTTCCCATTTCTTCTTTTCTTGACTTCTTTTAGATTAATTTGTTTTACTATTCTGTATTATGGTCCTCCAGAGAAATAGAACCAATAGCATATGCACACACACATTACACATAAATACACACACATACAGGGGGAGAGGGAGATAGTTTTGTTGTTGTTGTTTTGTTTTGTTTTTTTGTTGTTGCTGTTGTTTTTGAGAAAGCAGGATTTGTTGAGAAGACAGAAAAGCTCCCAGAGTGGGAGGGGACACGAAGGGGTTGCCTGGAAGAGCGATTTTTAAGGAACTGGGTTACACGGTTTGGGAGACTGGCAAGTCCAATATCTGCATGTAGGCCTGCAAGCTGGAGACACAAGAAAATGCTGAGGTAGCAATTTGAATCCGAAGGCAGTCTGCTGACAGAATTCCCTCTTCCTTGGAAAAATCAGTCTTTTTTTCTATGAAGGCCTTCTACTGATAGGATGAGCCTACCTCCCCCATATTAAGAAGGGCAATCTGCTTTACTCAGAATCTACTGACTTAAATGCTAATGCTATCTTTAAAAATGCCATCACAGAAATAAAAAATGTTTAACCAAATATTTGGGTAGTGGCCTGGCCGTGGTGATACATAAAATCGACCATAACAGCTTATATTTGCCTCCTTTGTTGGCTTATTAGCAATATCTACTTCTTTTGTTATTTCAGTAGATGCTTTAGGATTTGTAATAAACATCTTGAGCTTTTTGAAAGTCTATATTCAAGTTATATCATTTTACCTATACTATTAGACCTTTACAATAGTATATTTCCTTTACTCCCCTCCTGAATTTTGTATTATTGTTATATATTTCACTTTTACAAATGTTGAAATACCAATACATAATTATTATTACTGTCTAAATATGCTGTTACCTTTAAAAGAGTTTTAAATAATAAGAAAATAATATTATTTAGTTATCATGTTTAACGCTCTTTATTGGTTTGTGTAGATGCATGTTTCCATCTGGTATAACCTTCTTTCTGCCCAAGGACTCCCCAGAATGTTTCCTGTAGTGCAATCAGTGATGAGTTCTTTCAACTTCTGTGTTACTGGAAAAGTCATTACTTCATCTTTATTTTTCAAATATACATATAGTTTGCTGGTTATAAAATTCTAGGTTGATGGTTTGTATTTTTATTTTAGGACTTCAAAATCATTTCTCCAATAACCTCTCATTTGGAATGAGAAATCTACAATCATTCCTATCTTTATTTCTGTCTGTAGCATTTGCCTTTATTTCTGCTTCTAAGATTTTCTCTTTAACGCTGCTTTGGAGCATTTTTTAAAAGATATATTTTGATGTTATTTCCTTCATATTTTGGGGCCTTAGAGGCTTATTCATCTTCTCTGATTATATGTTACAGTTTTATCAAACTTGAAAAGTTTTGACTATTTCTTCTAAAAAATTTTGCTCTCCCTTTGGTGGGGACTCAAATTATACATAAATTAAGATGCTTGAAGGTGCCTACAGATCACTGCTGCTTTTTATTTCACTTAATTATCTGTGCTTCATTTTGAAATAACTTATTTTTTTTCAAGTTCATTAACTTTTTATTCTACAATGTCTAATTATCCCTTAGTCCTATCTAATGTATTTTCATATCAGATATCTCACACTTCATCTCTAAGAGTTTAATTTGTAGCTTTGAAAAAATCTTCCATGTTTCTACATAACTTTTAAACATATGGAACGAAGTTATGACAGTTTTAATGTCCTCATCTGCCAATTTTAACATCAGTGTTAGTCCAAATCAGTTTCAGTTGATTGACTTTTCCTTATGGATTATATTTTTCTGTTTCTCTGCATGCCTGATAATCTTTGATTGAATGACAAAACTAGCGAATTTTACCTTATTGGGTGCAGATTATTTTTGTATTTCTATAAGTGTTCTTGACCTTTGTTTTAAACCACTGTTAAATTACTTAGAAACTGATCCTATTGAATCTTAATATTAAGATTTGCTAGGTGAGACTAGAATAATCTGAGTTTGGGGATAATTTACCCTACCACTGAAGCAGCCTTCTCCTGGGAGATCTACTCAACATCCCGTGAATCAAGAGACTATTCCACTTTGACTAAAGAATCATGTTTTCATCTTTTTTCACCTGTTTACTTGATTTTTTAAAAAAATTTTACCTTTTAGTTTTGAAAATTCTAACAAATCCAAGCCTACTTGAGGAAGGGAAAAAGTATCAACGTAATTTGATGAAAGTCTCCAGTCGATCATTAACACAGATTTTAGGAATTACAATATGAGAATGGACTCTAAGAACCCCTTCTAGAAAAGTTAGATCAAAATAGAACACAGTTATGCAGTAAAATGGGAAATTTTAGCATAAGTCCTTTTGTCAATGTTTTAGTCTTCATTTTGACTATCTGAAGCTAATTCCTTAGCAAGTTCCTTAGAAAAGTCTCACGAAAAAGATATCCCCTGATGTCTTGGATAGAAATTTTATAGACCACATTTCCTTTTCTTATTCATTATTGCTTTAAAAAAATTATTAACAATCTTATTTTTTTAAGTCCCTTACTATGTTTTTCTTGGATTCTCAATAATTTCATTAACATATATTTTAGTATTTTTTATTTAATTTCAGTTACTTTTTTTTTTAACAACTAACATTTGTTATCTGGCAGTTTCTATGGTCCAAGAATGGAAGCTTAGCTTAGTGGGCTACCTTTGACCTAGGAGCTCTTACAAGGCTGCAATCAACATGTTGCTCAGGCTGCAGTCATCTTAGTACTTGACTAGGGAACATCCACTTCCCAGACATTTACATGACTATTGGCCTCAGAAGACCCTGTTCCTAGCTCACACACAAGACTATTGGCAAGTCTCTGTTCCTCACTGGTTACTGGTTGAATATATCAGTTCTTTGCAAAAATGGCCTCTACATAAGACTATGCACAATATGGTACCTTGCTTCCCACACAGTGAGGGGAAAGGGGGAGAGAGAGAGAGAGAGAATGAATAAGATGGAAGTCATATTCTTTTTGTAACCGAATCTTGAAAACTGTATTCTACCCATTGGAAGTAACTCACTAGATTCAACCCATGATCAGGAGAAGAGGAACAGACAAGGATAGGAATACCAGAGGTCGGGATTATTGGGAGCCATTTTAGAAGTTGCCTATCACAGTCATTGCATTGACTTTTCAAGGAAATATGGTAGGCTATTTCAGTAAGTAGTTTCAAATCATCAATTTCCTCAGAATTTTTAAGAATTACATATATTTTTAATTTTTATAGCTTTTTGCATAATTATTTTGCTTTCTTTCTTGGTTTCTTGTATATTTCCAACATAGGAAACCTCTCACATGAAGAAAATGGAAAATTCATGGACAAAGATTGGAAAACATCTTAACTGCTTAACAGTGAATAGGTAAATTTCATGCTCACATTTGTCCTTTAAACTTCAAAAGGATTTAAATATAACATGAATAGGATAAGATTGGATTTATTTACTGGCCTATGCACAATATATTGGGACAGTTGCTTTAAAGAGGGGACAGTTAGCATGTATGAAAAGTCTATTTTTTACTTTTAAAACAAATTTTCAGACTTCTAACCAAGTCTTCTGCAAAATACCAGACTTTTAAAATGACAATAAAATAATCTGAGCTAACTGCAGCTATAATATATCTTCAGTGAAATATTGATATTGGATTAAAAAGAATGGGATATTTGTGACAAATTATAATGGCAAAAAGGAAGTTAAATGTCTATTTTCCCCATGATTTTCAAAGTTTATATTAAACCTATGAGTCGAATGAATATTGAGTTCTTCAAGCTAAGGAAATTTTAGTGACAATATTTTGACAGTTAAATAAAATAGGTTGAAATGATGTGAAGATTCTTTTTCTATTTATTTTATCACTGGGATACTTTAGTGCTAGAAGGCAAAATTTCATTTTCTATCTTTTCTCTGTGGCAATGTAGGTTCATATCTAAAGGCCATTGTATGACACTAAAGAACAACTATAATAAAGTTTTATATAAACCTGATTACCTTTCATCCAGAAAATATAGCTGCTGGTACTTCCAACTTTGCGCTAGTAATAGAAATTAATGAGATAGAAAGTCAGGCTGATTCTAGAATCTCCTTCCTAAGTAGTGATTATCCGAAGCACTAGATCCCAAGGCACAAATAATCTACCACAAAAATTCTAATTTTCTAAACAAAGTAATAACTTTCTTGTCCAAGCATGAAACTATTTTAAAGATCAAACATTATAATGCCATATTAAACCATGTCCACCTTATTTTTAAAGACCATATTATAAAGCCTACACAGGTATAGTCTTCTTATCCTTCTTTTGATTAATTACTTTCTAAGAAAGTGCATATCATTAAAGCTGAGTTTAAAGGGAAGAAAAGGAAAAGAGGTATGTGTGTTTTCCTTTCAATTCAGTTGTTTTAGACTATAAGTGATGAATTCTAGTGTGTGCCACATAGAGTATCTGTTTATTTCTGTGACTGTGGCTGTGGTTCATTCCCCTCTCCCTCCAACACCCCACCTTCTTCAAGATCAGCCCGGGCAACTTGGCAAGACCTCGTCTCTACAACAGATAAAAAATCAGCCAGTGTGTAGTAGCCTGTAGTTCTGGCAACTTGGAAGGCTGAGGTGGGAGGATCGTAGGAGCCCAGCAGGTTGATGCTGGGGTGGCCATAAGTGTGCCATGGCACTCCAGCCTAGGTGACAGAATGAGACCCCAACTCAAAAAATTTTAAAAAAAGAAGAAGAATATGCTTAACGTTCTTCTGACTGGTTAAACCAAAAGCAACAAGAACATAAATTCCAAGCCTCACAGTTCCCCCAGCTTCAACTCATAACTCTGACCTTGTACTTATTAAGAAAATAAAACTGCTTGTATATTGATTCCTTAAGTTTTCCGATTCCCCTTTGACACACATTTAGGCCTCAGCTAACTGACATGGCTAGAAAACAACAAATGTTTGATTCTAGTTTGGGGGAACTGTAGACTCATTAGATTTTCCAGTTTTAGAGTTTGAATGAATATAATAATCATATAAGATATTTCTGGAGGACATTTTATAAATATTCTTTTCAGTTAAATAATTTTAAGCAAGTCATTTGTTCTGTTTGGTATTTGGTAACTAGTGTATTTACAGATAATTTCAGGCTCATATTCTTTTCTGATATACAGCTTTAGTTTTCTCCGACAAATTATGTCATTTTGTATTCATAGTTGTGCTTTTATAAAATGGTTTCCAATTTTTTTAACTGATATTTGTCCACATAGAAAAAAATTATGCTCTGTCAATTTATAAATTTCCTCATGGAACAATTGTAAAACAAAAAATAGAACTAATTAATTGCCACCTAAATAATTTTTGGCTGTTTTCTATCTTTTGTTCCAAAATAGCAATGTTGATTTCTTGGGTTATTGGATAAAAATGATGTTATAATCAGTGTATGGGATAAATGTAGACTTCTATATTCAGCGTCTCCCAGAAGATACTGTATAATGAAGATGTGTGTGTGTGCGTGTGTGTGTGTGTGTGTGTGTGTGTGCGCGCGCGCGCATTGCTTCATAAGATTATCATAAAACTAAATCTGTATTTAGGATGTTTTTCTTTTTCGGTGGTGTTGTAAGCAATTGTTAGAGCTGACATTTGGTTATTGGTAACTGAAATGAAAAGTTGGCAAGCTTTCCTAAACTTAGTTTGCTACTATTCTGCTATAGTATGTGTGTAACATAATAAAACAGTAGTTTATGTATACTTCATGTACAAGGATATTTTATGTTCTAAATCTAGTGATTTATGACAACTTCGCCTTTGATATTTATAGCAAACTCTGCTCCATGGTTGGCTAGTTACTTGATATCTTTCTCCCTCTAGTGCTTTATGAACTGTGGTAATTGTTAAAATTACATTAAAATAATTCTAGTTTCAGGTTAAATAGTAAAGGAAAATTGATATGTTTAGTAACTACAAAATATATTAACAAAAATTTACCAAAGAGTTCTCATTTTGTTCATGTCACTTTTAAAATTTTTTTTGGAAATCTTTAAAGTTATGTACCCAAACTTTAGAAATTAAAGAGCAATAATAGAGGAAAATACCAACGATGATGTCATGGACCTAAGGCAAGCTGTGAGAGCCACATTGAAAGGAAGTGTTGCAGACCCTGTGTCCAAAATTGCCAAAAACAATAATAATCCATTTTAACATTTCTTCAACAATTCTAAGGGAAAAAAAAATTTATTGGGAAGCGGAGTTACAACTTCAGATACAATACATAGTTTAAAGAAGTAAATAATATAGAATTTGATTTGAAAAAAGTAATTATACTGTCAATGGAGAGATAAAACTGTATAGGAAACATGTCCCCAGTCCTGAGAGACTGATGGATTGCTATGCTTGCCTTGTTCTTTCTTTCAGGTTCTGTTCATGGCTGCCATGTTCCTGTTGCCCCTCTATGGCTCTCTCCAGTTCTGTCCTTTCCACGCTTTATCTAACAGCAAGAAGGTGAAGGCCAATTATAAATTTTTCCAGCTTTCTAATATGTGATGTTTGGAAATTATCCTGATGACTTCTGCCCATTTACACAGGAGCTAGGCAAAAGCAAGTAGTCACAAAGTCTGGTTTCCATCTTTGACCCTGCTAATTATTAGCTATGTGATCAGTAATAAATTACTTAACTTCCCGGAGGCTAGGATTGCTGATTGCTAAAGTGGGAACAATAAAACTTACTTTCTACAATTCTCAAGATTAAATGGGAATATGTATAGGTTGCTTAGCTTTGTGTCTAATACGGAGCAGATGGTCAATAAAGAATATTTCACCTGGGCAACATGGTGAGACCTCTTCCCTACAACTAATCAAAAAATTTGCCAGGCATGCTGGCACACACCTGTAGTTCCAGTTGCTTGGGAGGCTGAGGAGGAAGGATCGCCAGAATCCAGCAGTTCGACGCTGGGGTGGTTGTGATCGTGCCACTGCACTCTAGCCTGGGTGACGGAGTGAGACTCCAACTCAAAAATAAATAAATAAATAAATAAATAAATAAATAAAGAGTGTTTCTTACTCTTATAAGTGTTCTTCTTAATTCATATGATTGAGCAGAACTTTCTATCTTTACCTTTGTATGTCCTCTTGGATCCTTTATACCGAATACTTGAGCACCTAGAGCTTTTTTCTTTGCCCAAGAGCACTGAAATCTGGGGAAGAAACCGGCCTGACATTCTAGCTCATTAACTGTGACTTGTTCTTTATTTACCTTTACCTCTCAGATCTTTTCTTAGCTTTTGGGCTGTGTTCCTATTCTCCCTAACCTCCCATCCTGAGATGGATTGTTCAGACAACCCGGTCTACTTCCCATATTCCCTTTAAATCTACTCTGCATTTTGGAAGATGTATACCTGCATGACCTTCTGGATTGACGGTTCCCCGGGCTGTATTTGCTCACTCTCATTTTGACTCTGTTCCCCATTCTAGACCCTATTTTGCTTCAGCCTCCTCTTGGCCCAGCATTCCTGACCTGAGCTACTTTCTAAATTACATTCATTCTCTTTCAGCTGGACTATTTCAGCAGTCTTCATTTCCTCCTCATTCCCACTTGCTGCTTGGCTTCCATTGCCTGGTGATGAACTCTTCACTCTGTACCAAGTACGAACGCTAATAGTAGCAGAACACACAAAAACAAGGGTGAGATCACAGACAGATTATTTAGCTTGCATTAATGAAAGCCAACCATATAGTTTGGCAGAATGCCATCTTTTACACTGAGGAAATATGTCTTCTACTATAAAGTAGTTGAATTCAGTATTTTTTCATGGAGGTATTTTGGCCTTTAAAACACTCTTTGGGAAACCCATAGATAACTTTGTTTTATTTTGAACCAGTTGTGCTCCACTAAGTAACTCGATGCTTGATTTGCAACCTAAGAGAAGTTCTAAGAAATTCAAGTAAAAGCTCAGTGTTTAGAAACACTCACACTTAAAATGAAAGGGATGTAATTAGGAAAAAAGTCAATACGACTTCAATATCATTTAAAATAAGTTGAGGTTGTTAGTTCTTTTTCTCTCTTATATTAACTACAATTCTTATTGACTTGTAAGTGATACTTGCCATGCTCTTCTTAATAAAGGCTACAGACAAATTTAATATCACAATTTATTTCACACTAATGTTTCCAAATGATTACAAAAAACTAATAAACCAAAAATCAGAGAAAGTGCTGTTGGTAGCGATTATTCCTCTAAATAAAGCTTTCCTCCATAATTAATATACTTTCAAGTAAAAAGTATTACGACTTTTCTTTTTCAGCTAATCTTTAGGAAGTTAAGAACCTCCATTTAAAGTAAGACGTAAAATTTCCATACTTCACATCATAGAATTTTATTCTTAATATATATTCTTTTAAAAACGAGCAGTCATGCCACTGAAACCTCCTAGTAAGTTGCATGCTAGCATGAATCACACTTCATCAAAATTACTTTTCCCTAGGTAACAGTTCCCACGAGGAAATGATTGTTTTTCTTTCTGCCTTCTTATTGTCTGACCCTCATCTTTGAGTATCTACTCAGAATCCCAGGGTTTTTCACTTACAATATTTCACAGTGTTCTAAAATTTACTTTTGAAGAATTCTCAAGCACCTCATCATCTTCAAACTCCCTAGCCAAATGTAACTTATCATTAAAAGAACAGAAGAGCAGAAGTAATTAGCATCAATTTAAATAAGTAAAACAAAGCACCAATCAAAACAAAAATAGAAAAGTATAATCTGTCTCTGTAAGTGGGAGCTATAAGATTAGAAACTCTAGGAACTTCCCTGTGCTTCAGGTGAAAAGCAAAATTGAACGTAAAGAAAGTTATTTTCATCTGAATGTGAAGATGTTGACAAAGTAAATCTTTCAGTCTTTTAGAACACAGCCAAATTGGAAGCTAATTTACTGCTAGCTGATGTCAGAAGCAATCTAACTTGTCCACCGCAGAAGCCACACAAAGAACATTATTCATAAGTAAACTACCTTGATAAGAAACCATCCTCCCAGCATAATTAGGAAATACAATGGCCAGAACCAGAGCTGGAATTTCAATAATAAAAGACAGTAAATTCTCTTTATAACTTTCATGACATAAAAGCAAAATATAATAGAGGAAGTCAGATTATTTCAAATTGATGTCACCTCAAAGCAGTTAAAAATAGCAAATTATTTTTCTAAACTGAAAGAACTGGCAATATCTTTTGGGTGTCAAGCTCAGTTTATAGAGACCCCAATGAAATCCTATTTTCATTGTAACTAATTCAAGCAATAATTACTATGCAGGATATTACCAAATAATTTTTTCCCAGACCATTGCTAGACATTTGTTGTTTTGGTCTGGCCAATATTTCCAAATAAAGATAATATTCACTATGCCCTGGATTTTACTTTAGCTTTCAGAAATGTTACAGTGATAGGTCCTGGCTTTTAGAAGGTGCTATGATTCAAAACACTCATTTTTCACTGCAGGATGAAATATCTGAACTCTATGCCTACAGCTTAATTAAGAGCATTTCTTTTGGTGCCTAAGTACAGAATGGCTTTACCAAATATCCCCAAGGATTCAGGCCACCATTTTATCTTCCTGTGATTCACAGATGCCCAAGTTTAAGAAACATAACATTCTCTTGGTCTTTGGATCATTCTCCAGAAACAATGCTCAAAATTTAATCAACTCTAATTTGTAATTGTCCTTCCACAAGAAACGTTTTTAGTTTAAGCCTAATCCTAACCTTCAGATCTTCCCAAACACCCAGGAGTTATTGAATTCTTACCTACTTTTTATGTTACAGTGACTCACCTTTGTGTATCAACAATTTTGTTTGTTAAGAACCCATTTGAAGTTTTATTATTTTAAAGGATAAATTTGTTTCACAGCTTAATTAAAGGGATAAAAACTGACACAAGAAAAATATTAATTTTTCATATCAGACCACTTGTTTCAAACCCTAGGCCATTCACCTTCTTAGAATGTAACTTTGGGCAATTAATGAGAGGAAGAAACAATTTGTTAAAAACACTGTTACAATATTTGTAGAATTACTAACACCAAATTAAACTAAATCTTTCACCAACAGTACTCTACTCTTTAGAGCAACTGACCACTGCAGGCAATTCATAGATCTGAACTCATTCCTCATATACGTTTCTCTGGGTAAAAAGAAACTGGACTGGGATATTAGCTAGACATTCAAAACTGAGGAAATGTCTATTGAAATGCATTTTTTTTAAAAAACATGATTCACATTTGGACAGCCTACAATATCTGCTGCATATTAAACATGAAATGGGGCTAACCTCAAGTAGTAAGACTAAAACAAATTCTTTCAAGTTAGACTAGATACACCAAAAATCTGACCCATCCATATCCATAGGTAGCTAGGGAATCACTCAGTAGAACAACCTGGCATGTAGCCACGAAACATGGAATGATTCCCTTTGATCTGCAGATTTTGCTAGGACTGTGAGCCTGACAGTTGGAGTTTCTCATTGGATATAATTGTTATTAACAGTCATCAAAGGATCATCAGTCCTTACTCAAATAAGAAGGTCCATCCTATGAGTTCCTTTAACTCTTACCCACAGATCACAGTCAAAACAATCTTTAGGAAATAACTTAAAATACATCATGGAAACTGTTAAACCATAAATTAATAGGTTAAAAATTAAAATGTCAATATAGACATAATTTACTCATTTTATAATCACTGAGATAATTACCTGTGTTAGTATGTCCTGATACGGATGAATTCATTTACTTCAGAGATTTCCAACTTGGGAAATTCTGACTAGTGTTCATATTTGGGAGTTAGTTAGACAGGCGGTTATTATTCAGAGATATTCCTATGAAAGGCATAATCCTAGCTTTGGCATGAGAGCTTTACCTGGTAGCCCAGGGCTCCAAAAGTAAGTGTATCAGAGAGCAAAGGGGAAAATGTGTCACTCTTTCTGACCTACCTTCAAAGTCACTCAGTATCACTTCTACTGAATTTTGTTGTCACAGTGAGTCACCAGTGTGCCCAGATTCACAAGGAAAATATATAAATATCACCTCTCTGTGATAAGAGTGTCAAAAACTTTATGGTGTTTTATTTAGACCACCACAGATCCAAAGATGGTCCCAGAGCAAGGAAACTAACAGGTACACCAAGGCTAATCTCAGCCACCATCAGCAAAAGCAAAGCAGAATAAACACACCATCTGGAATGAGTACCAAATGAAGCCAGATACTTTCGTTATCCAGACCTTTAAAAATTGACCTATCTCCCATATTCCTCTATCCCAAGCAATGTTTCCACCTCATTGAACCAACAGTTATTGAATGTTTTTTAAATGTAAAGTTGTATATTTATAATTCTGGGCACAACAGAAGAGCAACCTTACTCAGTTGGGACTAGTGTGGAACATGAGAATGAAGAACAACAGGTGAGTTATAAAGCAGTTAGTGACTAAGAGACTTTAGTAGACATCAATGCTTTTATTTCAGTCTTCCTTGGTCACATGACTTATCAGAATTATTAACTTACTTACAGAAAAAAAACATACCTTTTTCTGATGTTATTGGCTCACATAGTGCATCAACTAAGAATCAGGGTCCTTTACCTAAGGGCTGTCATGAATTAACACGAAATTAAAAAAGAAAAAGTGAGATTATGTTTATCTATATAAGGACAAATAAATAAATAGATGAATATCTGTTACTAATGATAAAAGCTTTTCTCAAAATTCTGTGCTAAACAGCAATATAACAATTGATGAAAGAATCTATTTTTATATAAAATAAATGGAACACTTAGTAGTAAATCTCCTTGTAAAAGTTCTGTCTCTGATGTTGTCTTTTCCATTTTATGAACTGACTGAAAACAACTTAAAGATGAAACACTAAAGACAGAGAATCGCTACATCTAATTAGTTTTCCACATGAACTAAGAAAGTCAAGTAACATAAAGATTGCAGCAAGTGTGGTAAATGTAATTCTGAACCTTCATCTATATCAGTTCAACTAGTCCACAATATGCTAATCTCCCTAGCAACTATTTTCCTTCTAAGATGATTTTTTTAAACTGATGGTGTGTTATTCTATATCAATTTGCACCAAAGACCCTACAAGTGAGAGTTAATAAATAATCTTCTCAACTCTGGTAATGAGCTTCAACTAGGTTTACAATTTGGTGTACCAGTAGTGAATACTACAAATCTGATGTTTGTCTACAAACCTATGATTTTGTTGAGCTGGAAGAGTAGTTTCATAATTTCCGTAACAGGTATAAACTCTACTAATATAAAAGTCAATGATTCATTACTAAGAAAAGAAGAAAAATGGGAGAGAGAAAGCAGGGGGAAGACTGAGGAAATAGAAGAGAGAAAAATTAACCATCAGGATTAGAGAAGAATGCAGTACAAATACTGGGGCAATGTATGAAAAAGAGGAACAAAAATTCAATTTATATGTTACATCAACAAATACTGACAATGTACCTACCACATGCCTCACAAAAATGAGGAACACAATTAACAAGGTCCCTGTACTCAGGGAACTCACATTTTAATGAGTAAGACATATAACAAGCAACAACAACAACAAAAATAGATGCATAAGACGATTAAAAATTGTGATTACTGGGTGAGAGAACATAGCGTGAATTTAATATACCCAATGAACAGTCATTTTAACATTGCCTAAATCTCATGTTTTTCTAGCAGTTCATTGAATTTACCCTCTAATCACTAGCCAAGGACAGAGCTGGTTTCTGAGAGGTAGCAGTTGATAATTGTTTTACAACCCCTCCTCCCCCATCTTGTTTTGTACTAATTAGCTTTTCTATTTCAAGTATTTGCCTCCACCCATAGGACACAAGTTAACCTAATCAACCCTTCCTGACCTTTATGATACAGACCCCACCACCATGGCAGCAATCATGTGACTAACCCACCCATCTGCCTCTGTCCCTCACCTGTACTTACCTGCTCCTTTGTGATGACATGGAGCAGACCATCACTAAATCACCTTAACAACCTTCCCTCATCAAAGGGAAGAATTAAAAGAATTCAGCCATGAGTAGTCAGTTGCCACTGATTTGCTAAACTCTGGTGTGTCCACACGGGCTCTCTGAGCTACTGCTGCCACCATCTCTCTCTCTCTCTCTCTCTCTCCCTCTCTCTCTACCTCCCTCTCCCCCATCTCTATCTCCCTTCTCTTGTCTATCTTACTTACTTTCTAAGTAAACTATATTTTCCAATCTAACCTTTATGCAATTATTTGCATCTTACCTGTGACATAGGCGAAGCACACCATCCCACTAACTTAAAAATCCTCCCAGACTTAATCCTGGGAAAGATATAACCATTGCATTTTACTAGAAAATAGCTTGTATGAATAAGGAAAGGTCAATTTCCTCAGAAATTTCTTTCATTTTTTTAAAAGCCTCTCTGAGGAGATAATATTTTAGTTAAACCTTTACAATGGCATTTCACTAGCTATTCAAAGTGGTGGGAAGGGAGCAGTACAGTTATATGGAACATCAGGTACTCCAAGACAGGACTCAGAGTGTCAAGATACATAAAGAAAGCTAATGGTGGCTAGTGGTTATTGAGGAATTAATATATACCAGGCACCAAATATGTATTAACCCACTTACAAATACAAACACAATGAGTAATACACCAAAACCATGGCATAGATACTTGTTTCATTACTTCCCTCTAATCAGTGGACAACAAAACTAAGTCATGTGAAGGTGAAAAAATTTACTGAAATCTGCACAGCAAGAACATGTTGGAGCTATAATACAAACTGAGGCATTCTGACTTTATGTTTTTGTTTTTTACTGAGATGAGAAATCTAGTAAAAGTGTTGGGAGACATCAGTTTATCAAAAACTTCATATCCAAAATTAGTTTGAGATGGCCAGTAGCAATAAAAAAGCAATTGGATATATAAGATGAACTTATATTCCTGGCTGAATACTTAAATCTAGGAATTAAAATATATAAATAGACAATTTCTGCTTCCAGATAAAACGGAGAATCAAGGAATACCCTCCAACTTTAAACAAATAAAACAGACAATATAATTAAAACAATGGTTTTTAAGATATTGGATACATAGTAACAAAGGCCAGAGATATCTGAAAGATAAAAAAGATGAAACAACGGTGAACTCAAAGATTTTTACTAGTTTACTACCTTAAGGGAGTTTACAGGCTGAAGTGCTCTCAGAGAGAACTGATACAACGTCCTGTGAGTTGAAATCACAGAGCCACGAGTCCAGAGAAACCAATATAAGTAGGCGATATGTGGCAGAATTCTAGAGGGAAGAGAGCTTTACAGAGAATTCACCCACAGCTGAAAATATTATCTGTTACAACCACTAAATTAGGATAAACCTTATCATTCACAGAGCATTGGGTAGAGTACTTACACAAAACTTTGTACTGTGGTGAGGGATAATTAGTCCTATACAAAATGCCAGTATGGCCCTACTTAACAAATTTAACATCAACCCCAAATTTATCAAAGTGTTTTCACATAATTCATTTGCTTCCCAGAACAATGCTTAAGCATATCATACAGATTCAATATTCAGTACCCAACAAGGGAAAATTAGCAAATTCTGTCATTAAATCAAAGACTACCAAACATACAAAGAAACAAAGAATACAATCATAATGAACAGAAAAATATCAGTCGATCAAAACTGATTCAGAACTGGCACAGTTGTAAGAATTAGCAGACAAGAACATTAAAACAATTCTGATTATTTTCTGTTCAAAAGTCAAGTAGAGACATGGAAAATTTTAAGAAGGCACCAATTATACTTTCGGATATGAAAAGTATAATATGTTAAACCAAAAATACATTGGATAGGATTAAGAACTAATTGAATATGGCAGAATATTAAATTATTAAAACAGAGGATATTGCTTAGGATATTCCAAAATGAAACACACAAAGAAGGTAGAACTAAGATAAATGTTTTTAAAACATCAACAATCTGTGGAGCAACTTTAGACATCATAATATATATGAGTGTTTAATTGGTGTCCTTAAGAATCATAAAAAAAATTTAAAGAAATAATGGCCAAAACTTTCCAAATTTAATGAAAATTATAACTTACTGATCTGAGAAAACTAACAGACTCCAATCACAAAAAACATGAAGAATATCACACATGATACATCATAAGCAGCATGCTTAAGAACAGTGATAAAATCTTAAAAGAAAAAAAATTCCATATAAAGAAACAAAGATAAAGATGACAACAGATTTCTCATTGGAAATAATAAAAGCTAGAAAACAGTATAGCAAATTCTTTAAAGTACTAGGAGAAAATAAGCTTCTTAATGTACAATTCTATAAGCACTAAAATTATTTTCTGAAGAAGAAAACAAAATAAAGACTTTATCAGATGCACAAATCATGAAATAATCTGTTGTAGAGGTACATTACCCCCAAAAAAGAAAAAAATAAGTTAAGGAATCTTTTAGGCAGGAGAAAAATGATTAAAAATTTGATATACACAGTGGAATAAAGAATGTTAGAGACAACAGCCACATTGATATATGCCAGGGGTGCCAAAAAAAGATATACACATTTTAAACACTATAATCAGATGTGTCTGGATGCTGATGGTAACCACTTTGAGCACGTCTTGCAATTGCAGAAGTCAAACGTGGATTGTATTCACCTTATTGATTATTACAAATAAAATAGAGTTTTTTCCTTTCTTAAGATACACATATATGTTTCCGGCACTCTCTGTAGGTAAGACTTTTTTTATTTCCACAGGACAACTGATGGTTTAAACCAAAAACAATATTTTATGGGGTTCATAACACATGTATAAGTAGAGTAAATGAAAATAGTATAAAAGACTGGAAGGATGCAAATGGAAGTATAATAATGTTCTGTATGTGAAATCGTATAACAGTACTTAGAGGTAGACTGTGTTGAGTTAAAACTGCATGCTTTAAACTTTCGGGTAACTACTAAAATAAAAGCTAATAAGCCAATAGAAAAGATAAGATGGAATAATTAAAACACTAGGTTTATCCAAAATAAGTGGGAAAAAGAGGTAAAGAGTAATAAAGAAGACAAACAAAAAAAAAGAAAGATGATAGAATTAAACATGTTAATAACCACATTAAATGGAAATAGCCTAAACACCACAATTAAAATGAAATCTTTTAGCCAGGCTCGGTGGCTCAGCCTGTAATCCCCCGCCTTGGGAGGCTGAGGAGAGTGGATTGCCTGAGCCCGCGGGTTCGAGACCTGCCTGGGCAACTTGGCGAGACCTCATCTCTACA